>NC_083561.1:34180058-34493514 GCF_019925205.1 Metopolophium dirhodum | reverse complement strand
ATGCAACAAACTAAACTATTAGGTTTTACTGTTCGAGTATAGGAATAGGATTTCTTTTTTACTATTTTTAGCGAATCGCTTGCATACACAATTCAAATAGAAATAAATAATAATGATAATAACCTCACGCATGGAAGGGTTGATAAAATGTAAAATGATTTGCAGTGAAAACGAAAAAGATTTATGTTTTGTGTTTACTCACAGTTTCTTTGTCGATGGAAATCAACGGTCTGGCACTGCGATAGAGCACGCACAGCAAATCAACACATATGCCGAACAAAAGTCCCAACTCGACGTCGAATATCAAACACGAGACGAACGCGGTGGTGAACGGTATTAGATCACGCCCTGTGTAATAGAACCCAATTTTTGATAAGTATAAGATATAATATAATTATTGTGATCTTAACGACTGTAGGCACCGTTAAAATTGTTCCGATTTAAACTATATTCAGTATTGGTACGTATACATATTTTGTTAACATAAACGGACGTCGGACGGTATAAAACGGGCGTGCCCAACCCGCGGGCCCGTGACCATTTTATAAAATTGGAAATTTCTTTAGGTATAGATAAATATAAAAATTATAATAATAAAAAAAAAAAAAATGTTATTTCAATAAGCTTTTAAGAATTACAAAATACCTTACAGTTTTTAAGTGTATTAATGGTGTATATTTTATCAAAATGAACAGGTATATACTGCTTGCAGTATAAATATGAATTTCGAATGTAGCTCGCGAGTTGAAAAAGGTTGGGCACGCCTGGTATAAAAGTCCCATAGCGATATCACGTATGAGACAAGCCCGTCTTTAGGTTATTTTCCGCTCTAAAGCGAAGATTTCGCCGCTCATCTTTATCGATATTTATTTAATTTTGCCGCCTTCAGTTTCTTTAAAATTGTATGCCTCCCTAAAGCAACGAATGACTTGCTTGTGCCCCAGCGACGGGCCTGGCATTATGTTTCGGCGTACACTATATCAATGTTACAGCAATATATTACAAAAGATAATAATAATATAGTATCATCGTAACATTAATTTATATGGTAATATCACGGTGACAATCGAGTGTGGTAATCGAGAGAGATAATTCTAAAATTCGGAAGACATAAATAATATCTGGTTGGTTATATACTCATATATCTAATGACTAATGAGCAATGTTGATCCACCAAGTCTAAACTGAGACATCTATGGTGGGAAAGCGGGACACTAGAGTTTTAAGATGTATTATCGAATTTTAAGATGAGTATATTTTTGAGATCATTTCATGATGTACTTTTAGTTAAATGTTACATTAACAATAAAACAGCTAGTGATATATTGAAACGGAAATTGCTGTACCTAACTACTTCGGTATACAAAAGTATATCATAAAGATAATTGTCATAGGTCTTAAACTCTAATAGGTATAAGTGTCACGAATGTCATGTCCTCGTAATATTTCATATAAAAGTAAACTTATTAGTTTACAAGTTAAACTGTAAGTTCAATCTTAAACACGATGTGGTACAGGGGTTTTGGTTTTAGTCTTGATTAATTAAGTATTAAGACAGTATTGGATGTTTCTTCATTTTTTTTAACCAATAAAAAAACGTTAAATTAATTTATATCTCTTAAATGGTTTTTATTTATAGCTTAAGTATAAAATCAAGATTGAATATTGTGAAAATTGACAAAATATTTTACCAGTTATATTACATTTATTATGTTAATACAAATGCCGCGCAAAGTCTGTTTAATAATAAAAAAAAAATGTTTAACATCGTATAAGGTCAATACATAGGTTACAAAATGTTGATAACACGTACGTTATCTCCGAGTTGAATTGTATGTTAAACCATAAACACGATAGTACCACACAGTACACTGGTTTTGGTTTTAGTCTTGTATATATAAAATACTAAAACAGTTAGATGTTACTAAACATTTCTTAGTCGATAAAAAAACATCAGAATGCATTAAAATGGTTTAAATTGTGTTTCGTATTCATAGCTAAAATATAAAAACAAGATTGAATGTTCGGGAAATTGACAAAACATTTTACCGTTTATAAAATATTTATTTTAATAATATGTTGAATATATTACGTCTTATACCTACGTCTTATAAGGTATTTACTTCTACAAATTATGATACACGTGTATGATACAACCTTATGTTGTAGATCACATTACAAATGAACGGTTACTTACTATTGGTTTTCCATAGCGAAATCACCATGTCGTATCGAAACATTGAAGTCACCGCACATATGAGTACAGCGGACAAACTAGACTTGGGTATGTAATATAGAAGTGGTGTCAAAAACAACAATGACAACATGCCCAATATAGCTAAAAATCGATTTTTAACGACGTTAACAGCGTGTACAACTTGCGATTCAATGTTTGGTCATTTACTTGTAAATATTGAGCTGAACGTTGTACGGACACCTGTTGTATGGTTAAGAGCAGACCTGGTCATACTACCCGCAACGGGCATAGATCCCATAAACGAGCTGAAAATATTACAGAATCCCAACGCTATCATCTCTTGTGATGCATCAACGACTTTTCCACCGCCTACGGAAAAAATATGATTAGATTTTTCAAACTATTATTATGTTATTATTAGGTAAGGATGCTCTGTTAATTGTATGCGAATTGACCCGGTTGTAATCAATATTTAAACAAATGCATAATACATTTTATTATAATTTAGCATTAATCTATATAGCTTTAGTAAATATATTGTATATAACGTGTTATTTGAAATCTAAAACCATATTATTAAACTAGGTACCTATAGGTACAACATAAATTTATGAAATGGGTCACGCGGTGCAATTGAGTCGAGTAAATGTAAATTCAAAAAACCGTTTGTTTAAATGTAATGTATTACATAAATAAATTATTAAGTAGGTAGGAGGTAGGTAGGTAGGTAACTAACTTGAATATTGGTGATAAATGAAAAATTAAATTGAACAACTGTCAACTGATAATTTGATCAAATGTTTTAAATAGGTAGGTAATAACCTTAATTTTTTGGATTATCAGTCAGAAGAATATAAAAAGTTTAAAAAAATAAGAAATTAAAAAATTACTAGTTACTCATTATTTTTAACGCGTTAGATTAGATTATTTTACACATTAAATTGAACTAGTTAGGTTACAAAGTTAATACGAATTAAAACTAACTAGTTAGTGCCCAGATTTGTACACAATATTAGGTATACTGTCGATATTGAAAGTCTGATTAACTTACTGAATGCTTTAGCGACCGACACTGTGCTCAAAATCGACACCAACGGCACAACTATCGCCCCAGGCCATAACCTGCACAGTCCTTCGAAAAAGGTAAACTTCTCGTCTTCGTCTTCGTAGTCCAAAAACGGAAACCTAAACTGCGGTATGCCACTAGCTATGGTACCTAAATATGACAAACGGTGTACGGTAATATAAATGCGTATTTTATTTATAATTTAAAATACATTGCTGTTTATGTATAATGTAGTACCTGTCAACACTAATGGTGACTGGCCTTGTCTGATTGAAAAATATGCGATTATCGACGATACGATGACCACGAGAACATTGCTCCCGGTGGTCAATAAAAACAATATCACCGAATATGATTTTGCTTTCATTCCTTTAGCATTGACTTTTATGGATTTTAAGCTCTGCAAACGAGGTGCGATGCTTAAACTGACGTTCGGTTTACACTATTTATATTAAGTACACTCACTTTCAATCCTATCAGCACGAAGATACATAACAGTCCCATAGCAGTGTCTGCTAATCGAAAATGTTCAATGTGTTCAACAAACTTTATCCACATTTCCATGCAGTTTTTCGCGTCATAAGAAATGCCGAACAATCCTTTTAATTGCGAGGAAGCCATAATAATAGCCGCGGCTGATGTAAATCCGCCCGTCACCGGCATCGATACGAATTCCACGACGAATCCTATACACAGGACAAGTAGAAAAAAAACCAATTCATATGTTATCTAGTTTAGCGTGAATCGAAGTTATGTCGGACTTAATAAGTTTAGTAAATAAAACAACCATCCACACTAGATTTTTAACCGATGAAAGGGCTACATGAAACTTTTACGAATAAACTGCTTCAACTTTCAAAAAAAAAAAAAAATTTAAAACCAATTAGGTTGGAATCCAGGATGATACTTGATCGGTATTTGAAGTTCAGATGTGTCGGAAAACGGATTTTATATAATTATTACATTGTGCAGTATAGATTTATGTTATTTGTTTTGTATTACACAATCGTTATACATACGCGGAATAGTATTTATTGCATATATTACAACTGTTGTTTGTATAGCACTTTTATATAATTACTGCGATTATTTGTATACAATTTTGCTTCTTCTGTGAATCAAGAGTTTTACTTTTATATAGTGTTTATTCAGTGTACATTAATTCTACACGTCAAAATGTCAAACACTGTGTAACAAAATATTTTATACGATTGCTCATACATAGTCGGTATGAATAATAGACCATTGTTCTATCCTGCGTTGGTGTAATTTTAAAGTTTTAAAGTTTCAACTACCTATGCCCCTATAATATTATACACCCGTTTCGGGCATTAAGAAAATTATTACTACTGTACGCGTCGTATATGCAATGTACTCTATAGAAATTTAGTCTCTAGTCAGTCTTTAAACGACTTGCATTTAAGCATATTTGACACAACGACAACGACAACCCCCCCCCCCCTGGTATACTTTTGAACGATATTTACATTGATAAAATATTAAAGCATTTTTTTTTTTTTTGATGATATAAATTATTATTCTTGATAAACACACCGTTAAATTATGAAATGGAAATAAATCGTGGTTGGATCGAATTTTATCTGATAACAAACTTGCCGTACCTAAGCGGAAAAGTCCACATATGAGCTCGACAATCCCGGACACAAAACAGAGAATTACCGCCGTAGTTGGTAGCGCTGGATTGACGTAGTTGAAAGTGAGCAACGCAACAACGGACGCAGGGCCGATAGTAATTTGACGTACTGATCCAAATATTATGTACATCACGCTACCGAAGCATGCAGCATACAATCCAAACTAATAAAACAATTCATAATGATCAACACATCGCAGTTAGAAAATATTTAAATATATCAGGTAGGCATACCCTCAAGTAGTTATCAAAATATGTATTCAGACATTCTTTTGTCAAATTTTAAAATAGCTAAAACACGCCGATAAAGCCGCGAACGTCGATTTCGATAATGTGTAGCGGTCGGAATAATATTCTCTTCAAAACCGTAGCTACACGAAAATAATCGAATATCCATGTTCTCTCTTAAGACACAAGATACCTGATGACCTACCTACCTATAAGAAGACTTTGTATAGGCGCATAATATACGTGAGTGAACTAGGTCACCAATAGAATTTATTTTTTTCAAAATATTCCATGTACATTTTTGATTACATTTTTCCTTTACACTCGTCGAGTTTTTAAAACTTGGCGCTTATACCTTAAGTTTCATAACAATGGACTATGGCATAGTTTTATGATATTATTATGATGACAAATGATAATAAAGTGATTTAAAGTTAATCGCGACAATACACTGTACAGTACCTACGGTTATAAACTTATATGGACATTGACGCAATCAAGATTCATTTGTTTTGTGTATTTTTGTGGGGGGGGGGATTAGTTTACGTAAATATCAAATATTGATTAAATTATGGATAAAAATCAAAAACAATTATAAAGTTCAAATTTTTCAAAACCCGAGTTTTGTGTACTACTCCATGTAGCTCATCCTCTTTATGTTTCGAATGAAATACGCTCCATTATAAAAATACTACCTCATCCGACACCCGACATTGACTAAAAACAAATAAGTTAAGGGGCGATATATAAAAGATTCAGAAACCGACTCTACAATCATTTAAATCCTATGATCATGGACTTAGCATCCAATAACCTCACAACGTCGTCTGAAAATAAATTGGTTTTAATGTCATAGTAATAATCAACTCATTGTGTTTATTTTATTTTAAATTGTTTTAAATAAAGCCTCGGTGACTATGGCCATTGGCTGTTATTGTGCTTATATTATCCTATAGAGTAAGAGGCAGGAGGTCTAAGATAAATATTCAATACCTATTGATATAGTCCCATAATTATTGTTATAATTAGAGTTTAATTTTTTTCCATTGATCTAAAATTAAGATAACCAACAATTTGTTTCATATTACAGTAGAGTGATTTCATACCTTCAATGGTTTTACAAAAATTTAAATAGATGAAAATGTAATATTTATTTAGTCATGTTTCTATAAGTTATTATTCAGACAATTATTATCAAGGCTGGGCAAGTTAATGATTTTTTTAAACTCAGTTAAGTTAATATGCATCAGTAACAAAAAGTTAAAAGTTAATTTGTTTATATAACGCTAGCGTACTTAATTTTTTTCCAACCCAAAACTAAATTATAGGATATAGTGTTAATACTTCATACAGCATTTCCGTATAAGTTAGATTCGAATGATTTAAATTTTTAACTTTAAACAATTTACGATACATATTTTTTGACATGAAAACGAAATAGAGTGAAATAGTGAAATATTATAAGACTAAAAACAAAATAAATTAATTTAACTTACTTCTTGAAATGAAAAATTAACTTGTTGATTTCACGTTAATTAAGAAAGAAATTTAGTAAGTTAACAGTTAAGTTAAGGAAAGGCCAAAAGTAACTAGTTAAGTTAAAAAGTTTAAATTAAATTAACTTTTTAACTTAACTTTAACTTTTCAACTCGTTAATGCCCAGCCTTGATTATTGCAAATCGTAAAATGTTAAAATATTAATATAGTTTCCCTACTATAGTTTTTATATAAATTTAAAAAAAGCAAAGACCAAACAATAAATATTATCCTCCCAGTTTTATAGAATTTTTATCTAACTCTTTTCGTAAATATATATTAATAAATATTATATAATAATATTATTTATTGTGTCATATGAATTACAAGTATAACTATTACCCTTGATATAGATAATGTTTAATAGCTGGGAAACTATTCTATATAGTTCGAATTCTGATTTAGGTAGGTATATCATTATTAAAAAGAAAGAAAACCATTTGCTAAATAATTGATAGTAAGGAATGGGGTTATCGTTTGAAAAACAGAAGTTTGTATTGCCTGCACAGGGCATACCTACTTTTTAAACGGTACAAAAGTACTCGAACTGTGGTCTTAAATAGATTCCATCCAGTGATTTTCTGTCTTTGACTAACACACTCGCTACATAGTATAAACTGTAGACGTGTTTTTTGCCAAACATACCAACTGATCTAATAATATGGGATAAGAATTCTGAAAACGGATTTGAATTCGTCTTCAAGTCTACTTGAAATCGACTTTCCCAAATTGTTGATATTATCCCCCAAATTCCTAAAAACGTCATATATAAAAAGATTATTTAAACATTCTTGTGATTCAATTTTTGGAGAAGTTAAAATCAAAAAATCAAAAATGTGGGAAAGTCAATTTCAAGTAGACTTGACGACAGATTCAAATCCGTTTTTAGAATTCTTATCCCATATTATTAGATCAGTTGGTATGTTTGGCAAAGAACTCGTCTAAAATCCTATGTCGCGCGTGTGTTGGACAAAATCAGAAAATCGCGGTATCGAATCCCCTTGATTTGCAGGTACCTAAGTACCTTTTAAACATTTTCGGGTTTTTCATAATTAGGAAAAAAAGAGAGAGGTGGTGAGCACGGACGGCGAATCATCCTGCTGCGTGGTAGGTGTACACAGTTTAAACGCACACGCGATAAGCACACTTACGAGTGGGTCAAGTCCCGCCAGCGACGCGTAGGCTATAGATTGGGGCATCAGCGTGAGCGCTACGGTGATACCCGACACGGCGTCGTACAGCAAGTCCGACTTCTTGTACTGTGGCATCCATGTAAGTATCGGCAAATAGCCGACCAATGTGTCATGTAGACGGTCGCCACAAGACCCCGTGTGCACCATAATGACGGCGCGTTATGTCCTCGGCGCGGCGATTCACTGCTTGTCGAGCATCAATCGTTCGCCGTACGTTCGCTGGTGGTACGGTGCAGTTGCAGCTGCACCCAGATCTCCGGGCTGTAACACTATATTATGGATAAGACACGTGATTCGTGTGAACAGTCGGCTGTAACAGAAAAAATAATATACGACGTTGAAACAATATCGACATAGGTACAGGAACAGAGTGGGCAGTCCGGTGGTTAAGTGCACGCATGTGTCAATCGTATATGATAAATATTATACCTATACATATATTATATAATATATATATGTAACCGCAACACATTTCAAATATATTTCTGCAAAGAGCACGCTAAGCCCGCGTGCGTTGTCTCCGTTTTACTAATGCATAACGTCATGGACAATTGTACGTTCCGAGTAATCTATTTAACTCGGGTATGTTATTAATATATAAGAGCTAATTGATTATCAAATTTAGAAGTAAGAGTATACTATCTAGTGAACCTCGTAGGTATTTTTTTAGATTTTAATTTTAAAGCAAATTATGAGTATTTTAAACAATTTACAATTTTATAACATTAATACGTCTAAGTAAAACTCAACACTACTTCATTTTCAAAATATACTTAAAAGAGTTGGTCAACTATTTACTGACGCGTAGTACAATAAAATAAAAATAGGTTCAAATAATGTTACGAAATTGAACTTATCACTGAATGTGTGGCGCTTAACTGTCGTAGAATTATTGGATAGGTTATTACAATGATTATTACAGATTAATGTAAAATATATATTTTTAAAAATATTGTCCATGCATACCTATGTGCAACAAAACAAAATTGTTTTGATTTGTCATTATCATTACCATTATTCCCTTCTTTATCAAAAAGTAACAAATGTTTTTAGATATGTTACCTGTATATAATAATTAATGAACTGCAATAGAACAAATGTTTTAAATATAAAACGCAATTATTTATAATAATTAATCGAAGTATTGAATAAGTATTTTATAGTTATTACTTAAAAATTAAATAGTATTTTAAATAATTTTCAAAAGTATTTGTACTTTAAGTCAAATGTATAGACATTATTAAAAGAAAAAAAATTTTTAAAATTTAAACACTTATGTTTAATTATTATATAATAATAACAAATATTTTCGTTGAAATTCAAATACGTAATGAAGCAGCTTTAAAGTCATAGTTTTCGTACTATATTATTTATCATCGCCCTGTTTGGTAATACAATACATTATCGTCAATACTATGGACAAACTCTGAACAGACTTGTTGAATTTATAGTTTTCGAATAAAATAGTTATAATTTGTATTCATGTTCATTCGGTTTTTTCGACTAATAAATGTATAAACAATGCAAACCGTCCATACAATACAATTCCGTAATCTCTTTCATAAGTTATTATTATCGTTATGATATAAAATTCATAATAACTAACATTTGTAATTAATTGTTAAACGTATAACCGTAAATTGTAATTAACCTTACTCCGCAGAATGATGTACTGTAAGAATAAGACTATATAATAAGACTCTATCTATTTTTTTTTAATAACCGTGGCATATACAATACACCATACATACTATATACACTTCAATAAATTAACGAACATTTTATTATAAGTTGTAACTCGTCAGAAATTTTAAATGTACGATATAATAAACAATGCGACTCGCGAAGAAGTAACCGACCGGCGTCATATTATGATAGTATACCTTAAGTCATGAAAAAAACCCTTCAAAAAGGTGGTCCAACTTTCTTTTATTTTAGTTATGGCAATTGAACTTTTTTTAAGAGTATATTTTATTTATGTAACTAGTTGGAGTCCTATAAGTACATAAACATAAAAATATTCAACTATCGTTCGAGCCAAAATGGAATTCGTGTGTGAGCCCCCCCCCCCCCCCCCCCCCCCAACAGCAACCCAGGGGTTGAACGAAACTATGAACATTCCCCGAGTCTCAAGGAATATGTGTACAATATGTAATGCCAATTGGTCTTCATGTCTACATATAAGACCTCTCCAAAAATACATTCATTTTTATATTTATATGATAAAAAATATAATATGATAAAGGACAAAGGTATATTATGTTACTGTGCTACTCAGGGCTAGTTTAGCTTTCTATCAGTGAAATAATGTTTTGAATATGTTCATTAGTCACCAATAGTATACACTGACAGGGTTTACATACGAAAACATTTTACCTTTTTTCAATGTAATATAGATTATTGTATACAACGTTAAGAATAAATACATTTTACAGACGTTTATATAGGCGACCGCGTTTTTTAATATTTATAATTTTACTGCAGTGGTTGAACTCTCTCGTCGATTATGATAATGCATAATGTGACATGCACACGCAAAGAATAAAGAACATTGAACAATATTAGTTAATAGTATTCATTAAATACTACTAATAATAAAAAATAACAATAACCGCTTTTACGTTAAATGAAACTACATGGTACACTGGCACTATGTCGACTGAAACATTAGTGAACATTTTTTTTTTCATAATATGAAATTAAAATCAGTCCGTAAATAGGTAGTCAGTAATGTACCTACCATTCATTAGTCATAGATTAATTTATTAAGTTGTATGGGCGTAAGTTGTGTTAACTACGACGAACCATTAATTGTTATCGATGCCTGAAAAGTGAAAAGAAGAAATTTATTATTGTATAGATGTATACAAAAAAATATAAATAATTGCCGTATGTTATATAGCTTCATAACTGACCAACTATAATCACAAGTTCCAGAGGAGTATATTATAGTATAAATCTATGAATGATAAATGTTTTTTGTTAATAAGTAACCATAACAACAAAAACCTTACAAAAAATCGGTGAGAAACAAAAAACGTGTATCCAGCCCAAAAATATAAAAAAACTAAAAGACCATAATATAATATAATTTATTTATTTAGTTTATCTTTCTTTCAAGTATTTTGCTGTATGTAGCGGGTTGGTTCATTTTTAAGTAATGTTTAACTATGACTATGATTTTCAATGTACCAACAAGGGGGTCATCGTCGTCTCATTCGGCCGTCCCTCGTTCGCTCTGTCCGACAGTATTAAACTTTTTAAATTTGACTTACAGCTTTGTTTCCGGTCGCTTATTTTTATTACGGTATGATGACGTCCTCCAAAAGGGTTGAATAGTTTTATAATTTATAATATTACCTTAGTCTCGATATAGATATTTAAATTTCACTTAGCTTGGCGAATGGCTTGTGCCACTTGTTTCGCCAAGTTCCGTTGGCGTTTGATCAAAGTATTATTATTTTTTCATCGTATTTTTACGTGATACTGTTGAAACAAGCGTTAGGTGTTTGTGTGTGTGCAACAAGGTTTACGGCCTTGTCAGCTATTTTTCATAGCCTTTAATCGTTTCATAATCCATATCTTTCATATTGTATAACACGGGTATATGACGGTATTAGGTACTATGCGAAAACAACCAGGGATTCGCAAGTTGGCTAGCTCAATGTGGCTCATGTTTGTACGATACAAATTATTAAAAGACGATAAATTGCCTGACGTAACATTTCAAAATTAAACAAACCTGCAGTGTAGTGGAAGAAGGGAAGTTATTTTACTTTTAGTGATTGAATCACACAATCTTTCAAAATTGTAATTAAGTTCTTTTTTTTTTTTGGTCATGTTAAATTTTTTTTTGAGTTCGAAAAGTAATTTCATTATAATCAGTTCCTTTTTATTTTCAATCGACGCTAAATAATTATGTGTGAATACATCAACTTTGATAATTAAATATAATATGCAATTATATAAAATATTTTTTTAAGAACAATACCTAATTATTTACATATTTTTTAATTTTTTAATTTATTTTAAATAACAATGTGTTTTCCAAATTATTATTTGTTTAAGATAAAACTTTTTCGTGAAATAGCTATTACAAAAACGTTAGAAAATCGTACTTAAATAATATATTTATGTGTATCAGTGGGGGTAGCCAGTGAATTTTTATGGGGGGGGGGGGGCTAAGTATACGAATACAATATGTATTTTATTAACACTTTTTATTTTTTTATTAATCTTGATAAAATTCTAAGGTTAACATGGTCAATGGGGGGGGGGGGGCTATAGCCCCCTTAGCCACCCCCTGGGCTACGCCACTGATATGTATATATTATCAATTGGTTTAATAAAAATGTATAAAAAAAATAAAGCAACGAGTAATTCAATCATTTTATTGCAAACTAGTTATATTTAAAATTTTGTATACATTACTGAAAGTAAAAATGTAATTAATATAATTAATTTATCATTAAATTACTTATAAAGTAATTTTGGTAAAGTAACTTGCAAATTTAAGTTAAGTTATCTACAAACATTGCAAACATTGAAACATGTAACTCATGTGAGACATAGATCGAATTGATGAAATTTCGAATACCTACTGAACATTTACAAATTACAATTTACTGACAAAAATAATAAACTATGATCGTCTGTAATAATAATACAAATACAACTGATTGTTGAAATAGTCCACGTTATAGAGTTATATGACTTATATAATTGAATCTATAATGAATAGAAATTTCAATTTTAGCGTGTAAATACATAATTTATTTAAATACAATTCCGAAACAATATCATAAAATGGTTTCTTTAAAGTGAATATTTTGTCTAATATTTGTTTGAAGTTCGGTGCGTAAATTGACTTGATTATTAAGTATTGTTTAAAATTGGTTCTACGTAACTACGTAAGTATGAAAAATTAAATGGTTTTAACCCCGCTATTACAGAACGAATCTAAGGGAATATGTAAACGACATATTATGCTGTCATTAACCGATCTTTTTAGCAAAAAGTTTTAAGTCCAAACTAAATAAACAGAAAAAAATTTGTTCAGTTGTTCTTGTGGCTTCGAACTAAGATGTTCCCAATTTAAGTATCTTAATAATTTAAGTGAATTTAAGGTGAATAACTGCAACACCTAACAGAAGTCATGACATGGCCTTTTTTCATAATTCAGTTCAAATCAAGACGATCATTCGTGGAAGAGAACTAATGACTTCTACTGTAGTAATTATCCATATAACTATATATTATATTTATAATACGATTGTTTTTATTTTATTTTTGTGTCAATTTATTTTGTTTTAAATGTTACAATTTATATAATTATACAATCGTATGCTCGTGGTCTGTGGCAATTTGTAATCACGTAATGTGAATCATCCAAGGTTTGTTGTTGATAATATATATAGAAATATTTGAGGTTTGTATTGGTAGTATATATATCATAATCATTATTATTTTTTAAATCTTTATCGTCGAGATGAGTTTTTGTTAAACGTATTAATGACCTTATATAATTATTGTTATTATTATTATTATTTTTTTTTTTTGGTATTTTAATTCGTACTGTTATGCTCAGTATTATGTTATTATATCTCAAGGATCAACACTAAAAAAAAAAATTGTTATTTAAAAACAATAAAACAAACACAATACATTAATCGCTCCGCTATGATTAGTATGACAAGTGTAAAATCAAAAAAGGTCCAAATCAACTGAATAGGAATAATATTGTATTACACAAAGTCATAGCCATAGGACATCTGTGTATACCTAAATATATACCAAAAATTGTATTTAGGTCATATAGTTTTTTATTTTGTTTAGGAATTTTTTGTTTGAAGTTTTGTTCCGCTATGCGGAAATATACCGAAACATTTTTTTTCGAACTATACTTAAATACCAATTTTTAACTTACTTATACTCCTATTCTGACCCTCTTTAGAAATACATTTTTACGGTTTTCTGGCACGTTTCTAAAAAAAACATATTATTTTATTGGTTAAATTCGAATGAGTTTAGGAAATCTGCACACAGATCCTATTGCGAGGTTTGATTCTCTAATGAGATGATGTTTATACTAGGTACCTAACTATATCAAATAGCTAATTGGCATTACAAATTATTGCGAGACGGACAATGTCCATTGACGATATGGAATAATCGACAAAACAATATTTGTGAGTGCATAGTGCATTTTCGTGCATTTATTTATATAATATGGTATTAATAATTAAATTTATAAATGTAAATGGTTTGTATTCGTAAAATTATTTCGGTGACGGACGACGAATAAAACCGCACTAATACGATTAGTAAATTCAACTCGTCAAACATAATATTATAATATTATAGATTACAGTTATAACACCATAACCTAACCTAACCTGTCTACTACAGTAGTACGATGTTGTTATTTGTTAATGTCGAATGACTTTGGACGGTTTGTTATTGTACCCCACCAAAAGAATACGATCTCGCAAATTTCTCTCACCGCACATGTTTTTGTGTTGTTTTGTGATTGGATATAAGCGTTGAATGTATTAATTTGCAACATATATATATAACATAACATATTGTTTTTTTAATTTAATGCATTATCTATTTTTTGTGAAAATTCAAGTTTAGTCTGATTTTACAAGACTATTACCAAAATAATACTTTACCTAGTACCTATAGACAATTGATAAAAATAAGGAGCAGCATGCAAATACAGCCTGTTAAAATGGAAAGAAAAATGCTAATCCTACAAACAGGCTGTATAAATAATATTCTTTGGCTATATTTATAAAAAAAAATTTGTTTGTACGTGTCCCTGCCCCGGGAAATTGCACATGGTAGTACACGCTTGTTCCTGTGTATTGTCCAGTAATATTGCTTACACCATTGATTAGTCCACATTTTGATACTATTTTTTTTCGTTGTAATTTTTAGGTAATCGATTATTTAACGATGGTCTCTATTTTAATAAAAAATATTCGACCTAGGATTATGAAATTAAATCTGAATCTAGGTGATCGCTTTACCTATAGTATATTTTTTATAACTAGCTATAGGTAGATACTTATGAAAATGTAATGTCTGTTTTAGCTTTGTTATACCATACTTTTCTTTTTTGGCCATGGTCTGTGCATCACTAGGGGGGTTTTGTAAGCATGATCACCCCTATTCTTCCATTTAACAGTACATTTATTCAAATTCTGGTTTTTAGAAATTTTAAGTACACCTAATACATTTAGTTTAATCCTTTAGACATATTTTCGTACACTTTTCAAGGAGTGTCCTCTTGGTGACAATACAAACATCTGTTTGACAAAACATGAACCCCCCTTATTCATTTTCTACTATTAGCTGGACTGATTTTTTAGAGAATTTAGATGCTATCTATAAATCAAAATTCATAGTGTGTAGTTTTTGAGTTATTAAACTGTTTGTATACTATGAATAATAGATCTATGGTAATGGTTTTTAGTAGATATGGTGGGCTTAGACAATTTAAAAAGTTACTTTATAATTGATCTATCAATATAAATAATTTGTAAAATATAATATAACCATTACCATAGATCTATTATCCTTAGTACACAAAGTTAAATAACTCAAAAACTACCCACTTGAATTTTGATTTATAGATGCATCTAAATTCTTAAAAAAAAGTCTGCTTATAGTTGAAAATGAATAAGGGGGGTTCCTGTTTGAAAAACAGAAGTTTGTATTGTCACAGGGTCATCCTTAAGTGGTACGAAAAATCTCAAGGATTAAAAAAAATGTCTTCAGGTGTATTTAAAAATTTCAAAAACCAGAATTTGAATATAATATGCATATTTTTCAAGCATACAAATAGAGTGAGTATGCTCAAAAAATTAACCTGTACATAAATGCATTTATTTTATTAAAAGTAAATATACGGCCTTTTAAATTAATAGTACATAATATATATACATTATGCATATAATATACATGCACATTACATATATACATTTTGTATATATCATACCATAATAGTTTTACAATAAAATTAACGAGTTTAATGTGTGTAACTTAAGACATATAGTATTTTTTGATTAGATTCTTCTATACGTCGGTATAATATACTATGTATATTTTAGTTATAAATTCCAGCTATACAGACTTAATGTAATACAATCATTGATGTTATTCGAGTATACAAATGCATGGTAAATCGTAATCATATAATATGTTTAAATATCAAGCCTGCGCTACGATGTGTAATTAGTTAATTTTAATGTTATTTGGAATTGTAATCATGGTTCTTTCTTTTCTATGATAAAACGATTTCGTTTCATTTCTATAATCAAAAGTATAAATCTATACTATATATTATACTGTTATATCTCTAAATTCCTCTGTATTATCTTTTATCCATATCAATAAAAAGAAATATTTGGACATGCGCACGTGCGCGCCCTGGCGTGTGTGTGTGTGTGTGTTAGTGATCCACAGACAAATTTATCGCACTCGTGGTTCTCAAATTGTATACATAGATAATCCTATACCCGAGGATGTGTATCTCGAAGTCAAATTTTAATTCTTGCATTTTAAAGAGGGGCTCATACAGGTATTTGCTGACTCTCGAAAAACGAAACATTATTCTTTTGTATCCGGTAGCCGTTCAGTCATTGCCCAAAAATTAAAAAATATATTGTAATTGTATATCATTTTTGATCTGCAATTTATATTTGGTTACAACCACCCAAATGACTGTCAAAAATAAGTGTAGCTCACATGTTTTAACGAAATTTAAGAAGGGATCAGTCCATGGGCATTTAATTTGTTAAGGGCAACGCCGCGCAGGACCATAAAATATAGCAGGGCCACTAATATGACCATAATTTTATTAATTGTTATTTTTTTTCCAATTTCGTCTACCGAGTTTCTTTTTATGCTGCTTATCAACTATATGACCATGTTTGCGCATTAAACCTACGGTTACTTATAGATGTTATAATTCAAAAATTATAATATTATAATAATTATACGATTTGGTCACTTCATCAGAAAAATAGCAGGTAGGTACTATATATTATGGTAGTATACTAATATAATGTATACTTACACTTATTTATGCTTATGTTAGGTATGTAGTAGGTATATAATATAGCATATCGCATAGGTGGTGATCGGGAGGGGCGCGCTTACCGGAGTTTAACCCCCCTAAAAGTCCGTCGAGCCCCTTCCTTTTTGGTTGTATGGGATCGAAGCCCCCCATTCTCATTGATGTTAATAATGTTAGCCCCCCCCCCTGCAATTTTGACGGAGTTCTGCCTATGGTGTATCAACACCGACAACCGATCTAAACCTATTTAATAATAATTAATATTCTGGCGTGTTATATGAAAATTTGAGATTATTTTGTCACGGTTGCTATAGCTCATAGGTTACGGCCAGATTTGATGCGCTGTGCATTTTAAAATAATAGAAATCCACGCTACAAACAAATAGAACACAGCACATATTTTAAAAACATCGAAGTGTTTAATATAAGAAATATTTAGGTGCCTATGACATTATTTTGTACATCGGGTGTTGCCTTATTCAATATACTATACATACAATTGAATCAATTATTTGGGAAAACGGATAATTTTAGGTTTCTGCATACCTATTATACCCGTTTGTTGGTTTATCACTTACATTTATTGTTCGTCAACATTACGATTAATTTATGTTAGGTACGGTTTTCCGTTTTTAATTTTATTAACGTTGTCAATTTTATTGAAACTAAAAAAAAAAAACAAGTGTGTTACGCCATTATTTTTAATTTCAGTAAAAACAATTTATGAGGAATCTTGTATTAAATTGTCAATCCTTTTGTGTCAACATTTAAAATGTTATGAATTTTAACTACAAATTAATTTACATATTTTCGTAATTTTCATGATTTTAACAAATTTGGTTAAAATTTTAACTTAAAATGCTTTTTTAACTTAAAAATTGTGTCATTTATATTTCAAGTTTTTTATACTGAATAACTACATTTTATCGTACACCAATGAAAAATAATCTAAAAAAGTCAACTATTTTTTATTTTCTAAGTTATCCATAAATAGCATAAAAAGAGCAAAAATATTTTAAAAATTATATAATTTATAATAAATTTTAATTGGTAAAATTTTCAGATGAGTATCTAAAGTTATTCATATATTATGAGTAACAACAAAAATTCAAAACGATTTTGTCAAAATTTGGTTTTGCGTAAACATTTCAGTTTTTTTCCTATTTTGTTTTTGATTTTCTTAATTATTTTCAAAAGTATATCTACTTGGAATTTGTATTTTTTACCCCCCCTAGTACAAACTAGATCAATCATTGTTTTTTGATCTTAAATGTGACTTCAGATACAATAAAAAAAATTGTTAAAAAAAATGCCACACATTCCTCCGCTTAGTATCTAAAAAACTAATTTTTTGTGTTATGTCTTGTGAAAAAGACAACTGTTACTTGTACGTTAATTATTATAATTAATCGGGTAGTGAACATTTATAGTTCAACTCTTAGTTTTTTTTTTTTTACAAACAAATCTATCCTGAAAATCAATCATCTCAAAGTAGTAAGCAACTAGAAAATATTTTATTTTCACCGTCTAGTTAGCTATAAAATCAATTTTCAAGTATCAGATTTAAAAAATAAAACGAAGATAAATATTGACGGTGGGAATAAACATAGTCGGAAACCCTATCCATACCTATACGTCCTACATAGTAATGTTACTTATCAATTTGCATATTATGAGAAATGGTTATACTATGTATATATATAGATAAAAGTCAATATTTATTAGTGGCGAGTATATTTATCAAGGCTAATTTATTCAAATAGCTTTATCATTTCAATAATAAAAAATTGAACAAAATAATTTTGATAGGCATTAGCGTCATATTTCAATTCATTCATAAAATATTTGAACGAATGGAAATCGCAACGTGACTACCGAAAATATGTGATTTTCCTTCCTAGGTTTTAGATTCTGAGCGGAGCGATTAAGAGGACGCTTTACCCGCATGTGTCGTTTCCGTCTTACAAATGCACAACATAGCAAAAACTGTTTTGCGCGGGAAAGAAACGAGAAGGCTACAGTCATAGCTAAGAAACGAGATTTTCACCACATAAAAAGGAGAACTTTGGCTGTGCAACGTTGTTTTTAATTTTTTTGATATCACTTATATGAAAAAAAGTTCTTACTGTTTCAAAAACCATTATTGTCTGTGTTTTTCAAACTTGAAAAACTTTTTTTATTTAAATGATATCAAACAAATAAAAGCAACGTTGCACAGCCAGAGTTTTCCTTTTTATATGGTGAAAATCTCGTTTCATAGTTATGATTGTAGCCTTCTCGGTTCTTTCCCGCGCAAAACAGTTTTTGCTATGTTGTGCATTTGTAAGACGTAGACAACGCATAGCGTCCTCTTAATGTATTGATTTTAGTAGGTATTTTAGAATTGTATTTTTTTTGTCTGTTATCACTTTTTGAAATAGTAAAAATTCTTCAATCTCATAAATAGTTCTTACTGAGGGAGATGGTAAACTGCGGAAAAACTACCGTTTTTTTTTTAAAAAAAAGTCGATAATATGTAAACTGAGGCAATTAAAAATTGAACACAGTACAATCTGCGACAAAACCGATAAGATACATCATACAATAAATTATACAAACGGCGACAATTTATTTTATAGTAAGTTAGTAGGTATACTGAGACACTAAGTAGGATTATCACAAGTAATGGAACTGATATTTACTGTGTTGAATTAAAACTTGAAAATACATTTGAATTTATCTTATCAATTTGTCCGCAACATAACATAACTAATTAAACGATATCGGTACACAACACATAACTACATAAGTATATATGATTTACGTCCTACCTATACATTATATACCTATATACATATGTATATATGTATATCGTTATGTATATACAGTGTATAGTATATGTATTATAAACATTTAATTGCTGCGTTTGTATAACTTATCTTATCGTTTTGATTCGTTTTGTCGTAGATTGTATACTAATACGACTAGTTTTGAGTTATATATAGACATTTTCAATTTTTAATTTTTAAATTTTTTTAGTTTTTACTCTACAATTTCAATACAATTGTATTCGTTGGGTCAAAAAGCTAGAACATTTAATACAAAATTCCTTATAAGTTGTTATAAATTGTTTTTTTTATAAGTATTTAAAGTTCATTTTTGACAAAACTTAACAAAATTTCGAATATGATCAACTATTGTAATTAAAAAATTATAAAATGTTAAAATGTTCAATTTTTATAGCTAAGGATTGAAAACTTAAAATAAAGATTCTCATATATAGTTCATACTTTAACCAAGAAATCTAAAAAATATATAAACATAGTTATTTTTTACAGACATTTTAAATTCAAATTTGGCGAAATTAATAAATTATAAATATTATAAAATATGAAGACATTATTGTTAAAACATATTTTGTTGTATTTATTTTGATAACTTGTATAATTTTCAATTTTGGGTCTGTTTAGTAATGTTTCTGTACAGTTTTTAGCTGTATATTTACGATATGATGCCTACTGCCTGATTCCATGCCTCAGAACTAACAAACCAAATACAAGCCATCCTAAAAAATTTAAGTTTTTTAATTTACATTTAATAGTTGTTTATTTTTAATATTATTTTTTTCAGATAGGTATTTTCTATATTTAAATAATATCAGTTATACTTGAAAAACCCTAAGTGTATATTTACTCTAGTTATGTAAATTTCTAACTGCTTTTAAATGAAATATAGTTGAAGACACTGGCCTGCGCAAGGGGGTCCAATGTCTGTACCTACTTGATAATTTTTGTTTCCATACAAAATACTAGCTGATCTATGAATGATATTATTAAATACTAATAATTATTATAATATTGTACCTAGTTGATGTATTTACAAGTTCTAATTTGAATACAATTAAGACTTTTTGAATACCCAACCAAAGTTGTACAACAACAAAAGTTATCATTGGAATTAAGTATATAGGTTTATTATTAGTGTTCTTCGAAAAAAAAATATAATGACACTGAAAATTATCAAAATCATAATTAATAATTCATTTTTATTATTTTTGAAAACTATAATATTAAATGTATAATTATTCTTAAAATGAACTAAATTTTAAATGAATGGCGATGTGCGGATGGTAAAAATCATGAAAAATTAATGTTAAGACACTATTTTTATTTATAATTTTATCACAGCGTACATTGGTACCTGTGTACGATACGCAGGGACTAACGGAAAGCACGATTTTTCGGGGTATTGTTTAAGGTAAAAAAATTAAAATTAGTAGAAAAAGACTTACCGTATCGTATATTATACGCACGCCTTTGCCGCGGTACAACAGAACGAGCCGAAGACGTTGACAGCGGTCTCGGTCAACGCATCGCGTGTGCCGAGGAATTTTCGTAACCGTAAAAAAAAAAAAAACACGGAATCGCGAAAAAAAAAAATTCTATGCACGACCGAGCGTAGATTTTTTCGTCCGACGGAATCGTGTTTCGTGTTATTGTACAATATTATCCTGTCTGTAATATATGATAAAAGTAGATGGGTAAGATAGATACCTACCTACCGAAACCGGCGCGATAAACGAAGATCAACGAAACCGGCGCGAACGCGTGCTATTACGATTGTCTCTACAATAATAACAATATATTATAATATAATACGAAACACGCGCTGCGTGCTGCGGTGCGCGCGTATACAGATATTGTATACGTCTAAGGATGAAGACGATGATTTTATACTGAAATATAATACAATATAAGCACGTTAAACATGTATACACCGCGATCGGAGTGCGCGAAGACCGCTAATCGCGTGACGTATCGTGTAATGCGTACCTACAATATAATATACTTAATATTATTGTTAAAAAAAAAATCGCCACTAGGGCAACGGTAGTGTTGGCTGTACAGCGTGTTTGCTGGTCGCCCGCGAACACTAATTTGATAGCAATAAAATATTGTGTTTATATATAATATAGGTAACTAGGTAGGTATAGGTAGGTAGGTAGGTAGTACCACACTTATACTACCTAGTGATATATATAATATTATTTCGTACTCGGCCGCGGCGGGAGTGGGATAATATCTCTCGACCGCGTCGGACGCGAAACATATAATACTATACAAGGTGATCCCATAATGGTATTAAACACTCATTTTCCCGGTAAATTATAAAAAGTTTTGGGAATTCGGAGATTTTCCATAGTAAAATAACATTTGAACAAAAAAAAAAGTTATATTTTTACAATATCTTCATTGTCTTCATAACTCTTTATACAGATTTATCTTTATAAGTGACAATTGAGTAATTTAAATGTGTAATATAAAAATCGAATTTTGAACCAGTAGTTATACATTATAAATTATAAGCAGTATAATAATTACTTATATAAGTAGAGCTAAGATTTATATGCATTTGCATGTTTTTTTCCCTTCAGGCTTAAGTCCAAATTGATTGGTTGTAAGATATGTCCACAATTTGGCTTATTCTCGATTAAATAGAACCATTTGTTTTGCATTTATTTGCATATTTTGAACATCATGTATAATTATAATCGTATATTTTATCAATTTTTGAGAATCTAGTTAATTCTGTTGATTTTTTAAACTTAAATTTTTAAATTATTATAATATTGTTAATTATAAATGGTATTTATTTAATAAACGTATAATTATTTTGTTATTTCTCAAATCGTTGTAAATATACTACCTGCCTAATCTTATCTTAGTCGGACGATCGGTAGAATTACCGTTTCGTGTAGTACAACATTTTAATACAAGTAAGCATACAAAAAATATTAATTTAAAAGCTAGTTAACACTTAACAGTCGTTCATCAAAAATACATGGTAAAACCAAAATAAACAATACAATTTTCTGCTAGATTTGTGTTAATCAATGTTAGAATCTGATATAGCCGTATAGGTACATTTATGTAAGTTAAATCATCCATCGTTTAAGAATTTTTTTTGAAAAATATAAAATAATGTGTCCCTGACCTGTCTACAATTCGCAACAATCATGTTTCTACAGTTTATGAAAATACTATTTCTTGTAATCGTTTGGAAATTGTCAATGGGCTGATTTGGGTTTCAATCGATGAGACAACGCGCGGAGGTTGATGGTCGATATATTTGTGACATCTTTGTTTGTCTTCTCCACGAAGACAATTATTATTCTAAACCGTATCTATAATGTGTGAAGAACTCGAAAGATGTAATTCCCAAACTATTAGTAAAATATTAAAAAAATGGTTTTTGCATATTTTAGTAAATACAATGTTTTATTGCATCTAAATTCTAGCCCTAGTCATAAGTCATCATAGACTCATAAGCTCATAATTAATATTTAACGTATAAATATAACAGCGGGGAATTGGACCAATATCATATTATTTTGTCTGCCACCCCTTCTCCTTGGCCAGTGCCGCTCCACGTCGCTCGTTTAAACTGAAATACTTATAACCAATGTTTTCAAAAACATTGTTGTGCAATGACTTCTAACATGATGTACCCATATATATATGAAAAAATAAAACATCACAAAAACGTTAATATTTTTCGAGACAATGAGAGTGCTTACATTTCAAATAATCATCCTGATTAATATAATCTGTGTGTGTGCTGTTTGTGTGCACACTGTATACCGTACGAGTATTATAACAATAATATAATATTGTGAGCGGACCTTGAGTCACAACCATAGTACTATTATACGTCTATACGTGGCGAGGCAGAGATCACCGGTTTCTTACCTTATTTTCGGCTGAAATTCTCGACACGCGCACACACCACGCGGGGTCCTATCGTCGACGAATTTTTTTCCCGCACAAGTCACAGCTTGTTTCGTCCGTCGACGTTTTCGCCAGTCACAAGGGTGTGCCGTAAAATTGAAAAAAAATTCCGACCTCACACCGTTTTTATATTGTTTTCGGCTTACCGTGCGATTGATGTGAAAAATTTGTCGTACGACACGACCGCGTGACTATATATTATTATCATTTTTTTACGGTGGCGAATCGTAATGAACGTCTATATTAATATGATGAGTTGCGTTTTTTACACCGTGGAATATCCTCGCCAATTCTCGCGTATATCTGCTTTAACCGCGGACAATATAACAGCAGTAGGCATGCGATCATCCAATGCGAAATATTGAAATATAGCTGTATAGGTATAAAATAATAATATATAAGCATAACGAAAGTTCACAAACGGACAAATCCATGTTTACGAATAATTCGGTTACTATTCGAGAAGTACACATAAATTAATTATTTTCTTTATCGTAGGCATTACCGGATTAAACGACTTGAAAAAACGGAGTCGTCATCTATACTGATTGTTGCACATTGACCTTTCCGCAGTTTCAGACTTTCAGTATTATAAAGATTCGTTTGACATAATTTTTTGATAAAACGCCGAGTTATAATACTATATTTTAACGATCCCCTCGCGAAAATCCCGTCCATATACGCCATCCATACTGCAGCTGCAGTCACCTGCATTTATTTCAACTATATAATAAGCCTCGCAAGTTTCGGCGGTTCAAGTGATATTCATTTACAACGTGATTGATATATGCGTAGACATATTATATTATGGTTGAAATACGTGTCGTATACATTAATGAAACGTGTAAATAATACGATTGAACCCGCTCGACCATTGTCATAACTCATTAGCATAACTATATATCTATGCCGGGCGGGTCATTACTTTTCCAATTTTTGCGCACGTTTCGCAAGTAAGTAGTCGATTCGTGTCCGTTTGACGCGTATCTAAAACAACAAAACGCGGTATAAAAGTAATACCGAGTCATTCATTTACATAAGACACTCATTATTTCAAAAAGTATTAATTAATGTTATTGAAAATATTTTTTTACGGTTTCAAGTCGTAACAAAACATTACAAACAGCGTTTTTCCCTTTTTGAATCACAACATATTATACAGTTTTTATTTCATTTATCTGAGAATTTCGGTGCATAAAAATCGAATTTAGGATGATTTTATGAGTTATTACCATTTCTTATAAGTAGGTATTTTAAGTTTTGATGAGTAGAGTGATACGCGGTTATCCCGCAAAATGTTGTTCCACTACTCCGCTCATCAACACTTTATAAATACTTATTCCTCACAAACTACTTGTCCTAAATTCGATTTTTATGTATCGAAAAAAAATTAAAAATTAAAAAATTCTGCTTTGGGAATATGAAATTAAAATTGTATGTTTTCATGATAAAAAGTAAAAACATAAAAATTGTTGAGGTTAAATATATTGAAATCTATACTTACCTAAATTTTTTTTAAAATGTGTTTTTAACTACTAGATACCATGTAAATTTTTATTTTTTCAAAAATAATGAGAGATCAATGGTAAAATAATGACCTGTTGTATTTAACATTTCAGGCACGCAATTATATAAAAAATTTAAAAGTGTCAACGTTTAAAAAATAAATAACCAACTATGCTATATGAAATATAGTAAGCCTATTATTTTATTAAAAAACCTATACTACTGTTAGTTACGATGACAAGTGCACGCGGAAATGAAATTGACATCAATTATATCATGAAGGTAAACAGAATACAATTATACTCAATGTTAAATGATTCCGCAAATGCGAAACACATAAAATCTATACAATTTTTATGTATCATCGTCGAGTCGTGTGTAACCCATCCATTAAATAACCATGGACACAAAATATAACAGGCTTGAACACGAATCCGGATTGAGGAACTTATTACTTTAATTATTTTTGCTTATAAATTAAAATTATAATCTAAAAGGATTATTCGATTTAACGGTTTTATTATTCACAGGGAACAAACACGTGATTTTATAATATAGTCAAGTTCTCGCATTCGATCAATGTGTTTTTTTGATTTTAAAGTATGACGTGCAATGTGCATATTATATACTTAAATTGTATATTATGCTATGCACATTTTATTTCAGAAAGACAATTTTGTATCTGCATATAATTATACTTTATGACACGTGATCAATTTTCGCGTGCTGAACATAAACATTGCCTATTTAAAAAATGTATGTTAATATATTATCATATATTATCATATATTATGCACGTCTCTAGACAATATTATGTATGTCGTTTCTCAAGGTCACGAACGATTTTATTTGGAAAACAATAAATTTTTTACTGTTTGAAATCTATGAACTACGAACTATAAACATAATGAGTTCGAGTTAAAACATTTACTTTTAATTCATAAACTTATCTTAAGTGATTTAACCTTTTACTGCGGGAATTCATTTTAATGCAATATTTTTCTGCATAAAAACTTGTTAACTGTAAAATACATTGTTAGGAAATATTTTATTTCTAAATTAGTTCCTCACACAAAGAACTATTTTTTTGCTAACTTATTGTGATTTGACAAAAATAATAAATTATTATTATATGTTATCAAGTATTGCGATTATCAAACGTTTTATTATTTTAAATATTATATGATTATAACATTTAGTTTAAATATTATATGATTATAACATTTAGTTCGATAGAATTAAATGTAAACGTATAATATTTATTTAAACTTAATTTGAGTACACTGATCCATACGCTATGGTTCAAATAATCATTTATTTATTTCGTCAACATTACGCAGTTAATGCACATACAAACATATAGCTGTATACCTGTGGGGTAATTAATAAGACGTTATTCTGATTTTGACAGTACTATGGGAGCAACTGTTTATAAGATAAGTAAACTTTAGGAAGAGTTACGAAAAATAAAACTTTATGTGATATTATGTAAAATACTAATATTTTAATCTCGGAAAATTAAAAGTTTAGAGGGCTTAACAATGTAAGGCTGCGTATATTTTACGTTGGTGATATATCATTTTATTATCAATTCAGATAAATATGTTTGATACATAAAACAATGTACGTTTTGGCTTTTATTTAAAAATATATTGTAAAATCAATGGTACAACGTTGTTCGATCTATGCGCTACTTTATTTAAATATACATTAAACATATACCTACAACCAAAAATTATTATTCATTGTAATGTTTGTTTATATAATATTGTAATAATCATTGCATAGAAATGCTGAGTTATAGCAATTGTTTGTCTTCCTCATGAATATAACTAAACATATCTATAATCTTAAAGTCGGTAATTTTACACAGTTGAATAAATTGATATATAGGTATTCGTTAACTAAAATATCCAGCATGTAAAATAAGAGCATGTATATTCAGTTTATTGTAAGTTAATTTTTATTCATATTAAGTAATTAAAAAATGTACATTGTGATGTTGTTGATTCGGTATGATAGATAATTGTATTTATATAAGTGGGTGATAGGTTGAAAAACTTTGGCCCGTCATTCTCATCTCATTTAAAACTATTTGACCGATTTTTATAAAAATCAATTCAAATTGTTTTTGAGAAATCAGGAAAGTTTAGGGGAAGTCTGAACCATGTTCGAAAATATACCAAGTGCTAATCCAATTCACCACAGGTGAGTTGTCCAAATCGATTGTCGGTCGAATTGGTTCAAAAAGCGAGGTATACTATACACTGAGGTCGAATTGTCCGTGTACTGAGATAGGTACACTAAAACCAAAATATTGCCCCCCCCCCCCCCCCCTAGAAGATGAATCAAATACGCTACAGGTAGGAACTTAAATACGTACATTTTTTTACAGTGTAGGAACTTATACACATCTCATTTCTATATTCGTGTAGCAATTTACACATCTCATTTGTAGGAATTAACGTATGCAATTTTTTACCTCTCGTGGAGGAACTGTACCCCCCGGTCCATATTACATAGTCTGCTTAAGACAAATTAGTATACTATTCAGCGATTATCTCATGTTGGTGATGAGTATGAAATTAATACCTAACTAATGAGTGCAGATATCGTTTAAAATGTTTAAACCACCATGCATTATGACCTATAAAAAAAGCTTCTGAACCTATTATCAATTAGTTTTTATGGTATAGGGCTATCATTCATCCGATTTAAAATGCTTAGGTGCGCATTTTTAATTACTGTATTAAGAATAATATATGATTAATATTGTTGAATAAAATAATAATATTTCAAATGTATATTATAATAGCACCTAACCTGTATTAATGTTCTATGTGGCTTCCCTTGGTCATACAAACATCAAGTCAAAACTTAAATTCATTCCATGCACATCCGTTTGGATATTTTAGCTCCTCTGTTGTTGACGATAATATGGTAGTACGTACACAGTATTTTTAACATGTGCCTTAAAATAAGTATCTAGTCACACGGCGTAAGATCAGGTGACCTAGGGGCCAGGATGCCAGGTGAAAAGCATAGAACGATTCGTTTTGAATAATCCTGCATAAGTGTATAACAATAACTGTGTATGCATTTTTATAGTATATTTTGAGTGTATTATAGTTTCGTCTTCTTCATAGTATATCAATAATTTAACCCCTACTGATGAATAAATCCATAGCTATTTTGAAAATGTATTAATAAAATATAAATATTAAAAACGGTGATCTGCACCAGCGATGATGAAAACGATGATTAGAACACTAGTTAATGATGTGCTGGTTCTTACAGTTATATAGGTAGTAAATAGATATATCTATGTGTGTAAAATTTGACTCAAATTTCCATATTATTTTTTAAAATACTGTCTTATTTTGATATCATTTGAACCAATGAAAATATGATTGTTTTGGTTTTTAAAATTTGACCCTAAAATTGACTATACCTGTAAATTGGTGAAATTTACATGTACCTCAAACTGAGTTGATGATTAATTCAACACAATACTTGATCATTTAAATACCGTAATTGTTAACGACTAAAATAATTGTAACAATTATTGTATTCCGTGTAAGTATGAATAATATTAATCAATTTAACACAAAAAAGTGGGTAAGCGGATGTCGCTCTTTTGTGCAGTAGGTTACAAGTGGGTCACTGTAATGGATGGTGTTGAATTTGAATTAAAATATATATTATCATTATGTAAGAAAAACGATTCTAAACTAAAACGGTCAGTCAGCCTATGATATTACTAAGTATATTTGATGATATTATTGTGAATAAAGTAATTTATATATTTACCTATTTACGCGGAACATTGTTTTAAATTTGCAATCCTTAGCTATAAAAGTTGAACATTTTATACATTTTTAACTACAAAATAATTATTAAATTTTAAATTTGATAAATGTTGTCAAATTATACAATTTTCCCCAACGTTTTTAAAACTAATTTTTTATTTTTACCTCTTAAAAGTATCAACTAGATCAAATTTTCTAACAGAAACCACTTCCAAAGTTTAAAATCAAAGTATTTATTTGGTATCTTTTTGTGTTACAAGAAGATACAAAAAAAAAAATTACAAAATTAAAACACATCATCTAAAATCAATAAATACTAACCCCATCCATCATTCCGCTCAGAATATAAAGACAAAATGTTGGTTTCTTACTTCATCTGATTTTAAATGAAAACAACGTAAGCTTTTTTTCGTTTGAAAATAATATATAGGAAGGTAAAACCACAATGGAATTCCTTTAAGTATGGATTAAATATTATGGTGCATAAAATACTCGGTAGTTGAATGAAGTTATTATCAATGTTAATTGCATCATTGTTTCGAGATTAGATAAAAGTTCAAAAAATGTAATAATTGTATACTACCTATACTATAAAAGTGTATTAAAAATTTATAAAATGCCCCTATAAGCTGTAATAATAACGATACCATCACAAAAAAAAAAAGTATTAAAAGTAAAAATTATCCGTGCCTATCTCAACAAACTTAAATCATAATATTATTAGCGTTGTGCGGTGCCTACATCGATTTAGGTAGGCATAATTGAGTGCGTAAGCCATTTATTGTATGCAAATGTACGTCTGATACAAATAATTATTATGTACAAATAAAACCGTACGTAGACTTTAATAACTTATGTGTATTAAGTTTAAGTATCTGTAATAAAATAAGTTTGTTTATGTTTTTCGTCAATATTTGCACAATCTATTGTCACAATGTCACTTATTCTTGATAGCATATTATTATAATTTGTTATAAGCGATGCGTAGACACGTAATAATTATTAGAAATTAATTAGCGATAACATATTATAATCGTACATAACGTTTTAACAATTGAGGTATACAAGTACACGCGTGTGAACTGTTACAACAAAACATATCGATCGGGAATTAAGATTAAATTTTAATATTTCGCTATTTAAAGGCGAACATGAGTTGAACCAATAAAGTGATGAATAAAATTCTTCCACAGCCGAGTTAGGTTGAAACATAATATTAAAGAGAACAGCTAGCACACATAGTCTCAACTGGTTCCTGTTATACTCGATGAATGAGTATGATTTACAAAATATTGTCATCTTTCTTTTATCTTTCAATTATGATTTTCTACATTTTTAACTAGGTACCTATATAGGTACACTTAAATACCATATTTTAAAATACTTGAATATTTTTTATACCGTTATGTAGAACCATTCTGTGGATATGGAAACTTATGTTTTTCAACATAACTGTAAACTGTTACTCAAGAAAATTTATTTTGATAATTTAGATTCGTCTAAATAAATAGTTGAACGAATAGTTTCTGTGTAGTTAAACTTTATGTAGATATACCTACTAAGGCCAACATGTATTATAAGAGTCCTTAATCACTTACTCTTTAATAATGACTTTATATAAAATATTCAGACTTAGTATATTTAATTTAGTTAAGTGGGAAGGTACTATTATTATATCTACACAGATAATTTTTACAAACTATAAAATTGTAATACATTTATATTAATTATTATAATTTTCGATAGCCCCATATTATCTTCTAAACCTATTATAAAGGACTATTATCATTAATATATACAAGTTTTAATAACTCAAAAACTACTTTTGAATAGCAATATATAGATAATTGATATTTTCAAGAAATCAATTATTTTACAAAATACTGCAAAAACGGATGGTTCTCATTTCAAAAGTTTGCTTCACCGCTGACACTCCTTAAATGTCATACAAAATCCAAGTATGGTCTATACTTACAAATGTGAGCAAGCGGATGTCGCTCTGCTGTACAGTATGTTACAAGTGGGTCATTGTAATAGATGGTGTTAAATTTGAATTCAATTATATAATATCATTATATAAGAAAAATGATTCTGAGCGAAAACGGTCTATGGTATTACTAAGTATTAATTTGATGAAATGATTGTGAAAAAAGTAATTTATATATAATCTATTTACGAGGAAACTTGTTTTGAATTGTCAATCCTTAGCTATACAAGTTAAACATTTTATACATTTTTAACTACAAAATAATTATTTAATTTTAAATTTGATAAATTTTGTCAAAATCTGAACTTTAAATACTTATAAAAGAAAAATTGTGCCGATGTATTAATAATATTTTTTAAGTGCTATTGTAACAATATAGCAGGAGCCTTGCATTAAATTTTCACGCTTTTTTACCGAACAAATAAAATTTTATTGATATTTATAGAAAAAAAACTAAACAAATTGAAAACTGACTATGTTCGTAAACAGCCCAAAAAGAGACAAAATATTTTCAAAATTGTATGGTGTATAGAAAATGAAAATTTAAACATTCAGTGAAATTTCAAGTGCTCATAAAAATTTAATTTCATTTGATAGGAGACATTTTTTTTTTTTTGTAAGGGTAGACAATATTCTTATCAACTAAATAAACAAACAATACCTATAATTTAATTTTTATGTTGTTTTTCCCGGCGCTTTTGAAAATTATTGGGAGTTTTAATTTTTGACCTCCCGAATACAACTAGATTCACTTTCTCATTAAACAAGATACTGTTGAGGAAAATCGAAGAAGTTTTACTACCCCATACGGTGGTGACAGACACAAAAATTTAAAAATTTAAAATTAAAAAAAAAAAAACACATCATTGTAAAATCAATACATTTATCGCTCCGCTCAGAATCTAAAATTCCAATAATTAGATTTTGAATAAATGTATCATCTGAGGAAAAATAGGGTTGAGCATGGTTTTTGAATCACTCTGTATACATCTGAATGTCACGTGGGTAATTACTGGCTAACTTCACGATCAAATTAAACATGAAATGGACAATTTACTTGCTTATATTATGTAACATACGTTTAGTTAGAACGTGGCCCGATTTATATCGTCAAATATTTGTACTATAAAATAAACAATAGTTGTATTAGTTATGACTCGACAGCGAAAGTATATTTGACAGCGAAAGGACGTCACAATTCAGACTTAAAATAATCGCGAGAAAGGACACACAAAGAAATATGGTCAGGTATCTTTTAGTAAGTGAAAATAACAAAACAGTGTTGACTGTGCCGTATTGAATTGGCTAAAACTAAAACCGTAGAAAATCATAAATTGTATTTAAGACTATATAATATTATATATAGGTCCTACCTAACCTCTCGACGAGGAAAAAATACTGTTTGCCTAAGTAAAATTTGTCAATTTATCTAAGTACATAAAATTTATCAAAATATATTGTTGGTTTGAAACGAACAATATAGATAACTGATAATTAATATGATATCGACTGTTTAATTCAATATGTTCAAATTGACATAATGATAAATACATCCAAACATCACGTGAACAAAATAATAATTATTGACAAGCGTTTTATTTTTTATTTTGTTTTATTGAGAAGTATGTTCAATTTCTAAGGTAAATTTATTTTTATACTTACACGAGGAAGGAAATCCTATGGAATAGACCGATAGAATCCTACATTATTATTATTATTATTATTATTTTAATTTTTGTCTAATGTTAAGTATGTATTTACTGTTAGAATTCTCTACAGTGGCGGCGCGTCGAGTTTCCAGGAAGTGAATTAGATAAAAGTGTGGAGATTAAATGATTTGAATGTGTTAGTTATTTTGAGTTAACTACTATAATAGTAGTGTTTAATTGCTAACTGTCGTACTATTTTGATTTTTAAAACGTTGATGAGTGTGACGCCTATATAGTAGGGACAATGTACAAACTAAATTTTTTTTTTGAAACAGTGAAAAAAAGTGCACTATATTATGTAATTAAATATCGGTAAAACTAAACCATAATATATTATAACTATTGAATACTTCAGTATAACATCCATCTGAATGCAAGCCGAAAAATATAATGTTTTATCAACGATCATGATAGGCACCTTAATTTAGTGTTTAATGTTTATAATAATTTATTTATAGCGATTTATATGAATGTGGTGAATTTGGGTGGACACTATAAATCCATATAATATTGGAATAAGTATTCAATAATGATTATTAAAAAATATTATGTTTTAGAAATACGTCGACCAACGGTATTTATGCTTTACTAAATTGCAATTATTCCATACACGAAATTTACACCTCAAGCATCTGCAAGATTTCATGTTTACTTGAGTGTAATAACCGATGCACAAAAAAATAAATAGTTACACACACCTTTAGAGCTTAGAGTAATGTATACACTACCTAGTACACTACTGAATGCAAACTGCAGTTTCCATAATGTACAAAACTGACTATAGTGGCTACGGTGTTTGGAAAAAAAATAAAAACCACGAAGTTAAGGTTAACCGATGATTAAAGCTTATTAGCACTTATTATACCTATAATAAAATATAAAATTTCAATTTACATGATATACCTAGGTGTACACTGTACACTGAACATTCGTTGAACCTCTCAATACCTATAACATGGGTTGATACAATATAATAAATAATAATAATTAAAAATAAATCTTATAAATACAAATATTAAGGTAAATTGATCTTGGACGATGATTGCCTTTTTAATTTTGGCCAGGTTTTCTTCATAATCAATAAATTGTGTTTATTTTTAAATCAACGATATGTTTAAATTATACATATTGCAATCTTTATGAGCTATCATATCATTGGTTAGTTATAGGCTTTAGGCCTTTAGCCCTTTAGCCCAACACCGCCATTTAATAATTTTAATTAATATTTTGCTCTACAGGCGACTGCCATTAAAATTCTTATCCATTTACACAATGACACAAAAATTGATAAAGTGTTGTTTTACATAATTTTTTTTATTATCCCCTTAATAACGTTGTAGTGGTGAACTCACATATGATTAGTGGTTCAGGGTTCTTATCATTCGAAAACTATTGTGCGGTTACTTGACCGCGAACGATAATAATAATTTACTTTATATATGACCACGGTTACGTTATTTAATATTTAACTTTTTGTTTTACCGATAATATAAATATATTCGTATCTATATGACTATATTATACTAACGCTAACTTCGTTCGGGATAAATTGTATTATGAGACATTTCAATATAGAAAAAACAAATTGAAAACCTGAAGTAAATAATATATATTATTATATAGGTATCTTTATTTGTTTAGTAGTTAATAACAATATTTATTAACTTCGACTTCCTTGAAAGCCGACAGTAAAAGTAGCTGACAGACCCTGCTTTGCCAGAAATAAATGTTATTCGAATGGATACAATCACACATACAAAAAAAAATGTATTTAGCTAGTACGTCTTAAATATCTCAGAAACTGTACGGCACATAACATTGAATTAAAATAATATAAACATTTAAATAAAATATAAAAAGAAAGTTAAAATATTTCGTGTTACCAAATGTTGAGTCTGTAGCAATTTATGACCCTTTTCCCTTTTAGTAAATATTTATAATATTATATGCCTGTATATAAGTTTTTCATTAATCATTAGTCTCACCCTCACACTTTAAAATGTTTGATTGGCTAACGATGTAAACAAATAACTATAACTGTATCTCAAAAATATAAAATTTGTATTTTAAACCATTTTATTAACAAAACGTCTGTTTGGTGTTTACGTGTTATATTATATGGTGTTATAAATGGACGCGATGAATAAAAATCATTATTAGTTTTTAATTTAAATGATCCAAAACTACCATTATTTAATGAAAACTTAAAACAAATCGTAATTCAATTTGCGTGTAAATAATATTTTATAATATTTTTTAAAGTAATATTATATGTAATATAATAATAATAACGTACAATTCATTTTGTTATTAATGATTGTTATTGGTTCAAAATTATTTCAAAACCATTCCCTGTCTTATTGTAAAGCATCATTGGTTAATTATTTAACTGTACAGTTTTCAATAATTGTAAACATATACAAACAAACTCGTAATTTTATTACATTTAAATTTTTATAATTGTATTATAATAATTTATATTATTATTTGCATTGATAGGTTACTCTATAATCTCTTAGGTTCAATATACCTAGTTGAAATCGTGTTTATTACTGAGTTAGGTTAGGTTAAGACCTATCGCCTATGGAATTTGGCCGCATTTTATTAATGTCTATAGAGCTTACGGCTGCATCAAATTATTAAAAGTATAACGCTTATCTAATGTGAAGTAAAAAAAAATATGAGACACAAAATGTGTAATACGCTTCTTTGCATGCACAAGCCAACGCGTTTCTTTGTTATATGTAATATACGTATATTGTATACTAAATACGCATATTGTGAACTTTGGAGCAACCGTGAAATGTATGTCTTATACTTTTATTTGCCATTTATAGTGATTTAATACAAGTCAGTTTTCATGTCCACACGTTAAAATGTTAATTAATTAATAATTACAACTAAGGCGTGTTTGACTTATAATTATTGGCGAAGACTTAAAACATACAAGTTTCAATCTTGAAATCATTTTACGAGTAAAATAATTCACATTTAACATTACTGACAGTTCACAGGAAGTACTCTAAATTTGAATTGACTGCTATAGTCGACAGAATTATAACACCGAATACAGGCATACTGCAGCCGAATAGCATATATAATATAATATATTATACAGTCGAAACCAGCTTAAAAACACATATCAGGTCAAAACGCAGATTGATTGATATATTGAAGTACGGCGTTTATAGGCAGGTACCACAGAGGGTTACATCATTTACAAATATAAACTAAAAATATATATTTATACTGGCAAATATCTATAACGTAGGAAGGTTCAATTGTGGTATATCGTTACAAGGCTATCTATTACATCATTTTTTTTTTTTAGGGCTTAAAATATTATAGAGTACCCCTTAGTTCATTTCAATGGATATTTATGAAAAATATAATATATTGAACGATATTAATGATGATTGTACTTTGAAATATAAATATAAACAACGGACTAGATAACTGTAAATAATACAACTAAAATGATTAGAAGTACTTAAGTATTCACGATTGTGGCAAAAATGTTTAAAAGATATTATTATTAAGTTGTAAAAAATTACTATAATACCTATAATAAACGCACTGCGTGGCTAATTAAGAGTAGATTAGCAAAAGCCAATTATTGTAAAATTATTATCTCCGAGTCGATTTCTGTTTCAAATAATATTAAATGAAAATGAATGGTAGTTGCTTAAGTGTATTAAATATTAGTATGTACCAATGTAGATAATTCAAATTGTACACGAACGCAATCGTTTATCTGTAAATGTAAAATGTTGAATACCTACGTAGTTGTTTTTTTTTATACATTTATAGTTTAGAAATAATTTTTTATTGCAATCATTAATAATTCTATTCTTCCTTAGACAATGCTAATAAAATTATTATTTTTATTTTACGTTTCTTCAGCGTGGGTAATGACTAATAAATAATGATTAACCAATATGGTTGAATATAATATCAATTATAATCAATTCTAGATTTGTATGTTGAAATGCATAAATTAAGCAGGTTTTAGAGTAACGAGGAATTTTACTAAGACTTCTGCAAGGCAAACAAGGATGTCATTTAAATGTATATTTAAATTATACCAAACTTGTGTCAAGTCGGTGTTTTTTTCTTCATAGGTGACCTATGACTTCTAAACATTTTTCAAATCACCACGCTCAGGTTAGGTTAGTTTTATAACAGATCTATAATGTATATTGTACAGTACAATTTGTAATGGTATAAAAATGTATGTACGTAATGTATATAGTAAAGTACGTTTTATGTAATTTATAAATATTTGCCCAAAAATTAGATTTCGTCCTACGCAAGTCTTTGCAGGAAATGCATACTTCCAGGCGGACTATTCTTGCGTGGGATTCATATGCGAACGAAACTCAATAAATTTAATCATGTCCCGTTCAAAAACTTGTCCCTAAGTCATGCGATTTTACGACTTGATACCCTCTAAATGCCACGCTAATGTAATATCTACAAGCAACAGGTAGGTAATGCAACAGTAATGCTCATGGTATATAGTAATGAAATAGACATAATATGGGCATGCCATTTAAGTTTCATTTAAACTCAAACGAAATACTTTCGTGCCTAAATGTTTCTACTCATTATGTGTTTGTGATAATGTGCAAAATACTTTTTTAAAAACATATATTCATAAAATATTTATTACATAAATTATAAATTTATTTTTGATTAACTTAAAGTTAAAATATCATCCGCAAATAAGTTATTTTTATTCTTAATAGGTAACTAATACAACATAATTAAAAAAAACTGTTATTATATAAACATAACTATTTCAAACATAATTTGTCATTACATATTTATTGTAATCCAATAAATAATAGAGATTGTCTAAAGCAATAATTCAAGACTGTAATTAATATTTTTAAATTGTAATCCAATTATAAAAAAATGGAATGCAAACTCAGAAATGCCTAGCTATATAATATAGCTAAATATTATTAACACTAAATAACGTACTTTTAATATTATAAGAAGTACTATCATTGAAGTTCTGAAAAATTCAAACAATGCAAAAAAAAATATTTCAAATAATATAGAAATGGGTATTGCTTGCAAAAAAGTATATTATGCGCATTGCGCATATTATAGTTGTTCAAACAAGAATTATATAATGTTTACCTCGTTAAATTAATACTTTTTGTCGAGATGTGTCAAATTATTTCTGTACCTTCGTACTATTTTATAACATTCAAATCCAATTTAAATCGAATTATGTAAAAAATGTTCTAAAATACATTTTTTATGTAAGTAAGTAGGTAGGTACTAATATACTATATTTTATTAGTACGAGATATTTTATTGAATTCTTTAAGTGTAATATATTATAAAAAAAGAAACATTAAAGTTATTATTAAGTAAAAATAATTTATCTTAGTGGTACTAACCAAATAGTATTACCATAGATTTAATCCAATTAAATAAGCTTTGTGTTTGAACTTTATAAAATATAGAAAGTTTCTGTAGAAACGGACAATTAGTATCCAACTATAAATTTCACATGGTCTTGATTATACTTTTATAAGGACATTGTACATTTGTACCTAATTGAACATCGGTTTATATGCTTAATCTCTTCTAATCTAAAATATATATAAAATGGTTTTTGAAAATATTCAACATAAGATAAATATTATAATATAGTGAAATTGTACCTAATTTGGTATATTTTCTTTTTTAAATTATTATCGTAATCGTAATGTTTTAATTTTAATTTTGCGTTATGGTATTTATGTAATAATTGTGATAGTTTAATATTGTTATCTGAACACGTCGTCATTCGTCATAATACGAGAGAGACGAGGTCAAAGCAAGTTATATATATTGTATGTTCGTCTCACGAACATGTGAATCCGATTAAATATTTTGTTATCAAATTGATTGAATGAATAGTTGTTTTACATTTGCAGTAATTTTCGGGGGCATTCTGATAGGCACTAGTGTCATTTAAATATTGCAATAATGTACGAACTTTTTATTTTTTTTCTAACCACGATATACCAACTTACTGCTGTCTTTTGATGACTGCAAGAGTTAAAAAAATTTGAGAGCTATACAAATACAAATAAAAAAAATAAATAAAATATCTCATACAACAAAAACATATTAGTTAAATCATCAGTCATCAAGCAGAGATAATACTAATTACTATTTACTAATGTTATCAATAAAATGTATTTACAGAAATACAGGATAAATCAGGTACCTTATGTCAGTCAGCTTTTATTATTTTTAAATGTTTGAACGCATACATTTGATTAATACATAGTTATACCTATATTTGAAATTAGGATATCAAACAAATGGGAAAATACAAGTTAATTACACGCCGGTGGATAAAGTGATACTGATATCAATTTATAAATATTATCAAATCGGATAACACCATGTTATAATATTATGCACAATTAAAGATTGGCAAACTGAAGGCCAAGGCGGTAAGGCCATGGTATCAACAAGGCTGGGCATTAACTATCGTTAAAAGTTAAAATTAAGCCAAAACGTTAATTAACTCGTTAATTTTTTTCAAATTAACTTTTAACTTAAGAAGTTACTTTGTTTCAAGATTAACGTGTTATCTTCAAGTTAATTTTATTTTAAAAGTATCTAAATTAAGTTAATTTTTGTCCGAATAATAATAAAAATATTCGAATGGGTTTTTACTTTGATGTATTATTTTAAACTTCCCCAGTAATTTTCTTGAGCGTAAATACAAACAAACCATATTATGTGTCTGGAATTTTTTATTTTTGCAAATCAGCAAATTTTAACTTTAACCTAAGTTAAGTTACATTTTTCAAAGTTAACTTTTAACTTAACGAGTTATAAAACTATGTTTAAACTACTTTGTTTGTAGGTTATCCTTGAATTCAAATTTAGCATGATTAAAATTTAGCAAAATATAGGTGCATAAGTAATCATATCACCACCGGATTCAAATCCTGTATCAATGACGCCTGGTCAATTGTAGATAAAAAAATTTCAGGGTATGCGAGACACATCCTGTCCCCACCCAAATGGAGCTCCTGAAACTCCCATTTTTTATAATAATCGGTTAAAAATATTTTTAATGTTGATGCATATCGAAATCGAAATTCAAATAAGTAATTTATGGAGTTTTCAATTGAATGTAGTAGGTAAGGATAATAATTTTTCATCGTGGTTTTACATTAATTATAAAATGTAAGTAAGAATTAGGTATCCTAGGCCAATACAAGCTAGTATTAATTAGAAAATGTTTAAAAATTATTCGATATTCACTAATTACTATTATTGTCAAATCATCATAACATTCATAACAATCATATTATTATTATGACTATTGACTATTACCATGGACTATTATCCTTAGCACTTACATAACGCTCAATAATATTCAAAAACCATTCATTTGAATTTCGATTTATTGGTATCTATATACATCGGCATTAAAATTAAGCTGCATAACAATTTTCAATAAATAAGGATGGTTATCATTTGAAAAAAAAAAGTGGTATAGAATATTAAATTGATAATGGACATAAGAATATTATATATGTATTAACAAAAATTATTTAATTTTTTTCCTTTGAAAATGATAGTATGGCATTGTGTCCTGGCAAGTGGCAAGCGGGATGTTTACTTAAAAAATGTAAACGTTTTGGCCAATATTTATTGAATGCGGTATTAGTGTATTAGTCGATTATAATTAATTTAAAACGTTTAGATACATCACATACAATTTGTATTCAAAGTTACAATAGGTAACAAAAACGAGTTACGCCTAGTTAACTTAGAATACAAATCCACTTCACGTAAAACTAGTTGAAATCTTATTGATAAAAAACCATTCGATGCTTAAAATTTAAAATAAACTAGTTACAACACAGGGTTCATGAAATATATAATCGTGGAAATTAAAAAAGAATTTTACCAATATAGTAAATAGTATTTTTATTAATATACTTACCTACCTACTATTATTAATGCATTTTCAGTTATTCGTTATTCTCTTTTTGCATACAATTTAGGTATTTCACTAATTTTTATTAGTTTATATTATACCTATTTGGGCTTTAAAATTAAAATAGTAGAAACGGGAAAATAATACCTACACAAAATATATCGTAACCATATAATATAATCTGTGGTATTGGGCGTGTTATAATGTGTAATTTTTACGTTTTTATTACATGGTATCATAATTTGAAACTATGCCATAATAATCACATTATACCATAATATATTCATGTAGGTAGTAGGTACCTATATAATACATAGTATACTAAAATATGTACACATACTATACTGTTATTCAGTTATTGACTTTGACAAATATAATGTACAATGTACATATTAAAAAAATACACGTGTTTATTGAAACTTGTGTGAGTGTATGACAAAAAGTTAAAACTAATTAAATGCTAAAATGTATACACCTATGTTAAACTGTTAGTAAAACTGTTTTGATTTACAATCTATACATTGAATTTGAGTTTGCAGAAATGTTATTCAATTAAATTCATCCAATCGTATTTTAGTAAATTATAATACAAAGAGATTCACCAAGCATGCTTAGGTATCATCCACTGTTTTAACAGTAATAATGTTATAATTAATTAATATTAATATAATAATTAATATATTAAATATACCGATTGGTATACCTTAGTATATGTATAATATATACATAATACATATACCTTACCACCTTAATATTACATTATGTAATACATATATGATATATACTAAGAACCATATTCCCTATAAGATATGAAATGTCGGTTCTCATTTGAAAAAAAGGAGTTTGAATCGCCACAGTATATTGCTTGAACGGTACCTATAAAAATCTAGATATTCAAAAATATTGTCTTAAGAGGACGTGGTACACTCACATTGTACCCACTACCCACACGTGTTGTCTCCGTTTCTTACACAAGTACGACATAGCAAATTGTCGTTTCGCCATTTTCAATAGTGCGTGCTGTTGATTTTGATATAAGAGTGAATTGATCAATTATAAAATATAAAGGTAAGATTATTATCTAGGGCACGACGTAGACTTATATTGATATTATTATTTATAAAATATAAGTTATGATCTTTTTGAAACTGTACATTTTAAAATGATCATAATTTACTTAAAAATAATAATATAGGTAGAGACAAGACACGCGGGAACGACGTCCTCGTATAAGTATTTTAACTCAAAAATTCAAAAAATCGTATTTTGAATAAATTAAATATTGAAGTATGAAAAGAGGGATGACCCGGTTTTATGAATCACCATTCTCCATGTATATTCTATTTTTGAACCTATATAATTTCATTTGTTTTTTGTTCTTGATCGTATATAAAAGTAATAAATCATAATAAATTCACTGAAGTAGAATGGTGGATTGGTAAATATACGAATAACCTCTACTACATCATCAATTCATGAAAGATTCATTTTTACTTTAAATCTACGTATTCCATTTTTACAATTCATTTTTCAGATGAATATATTATTATTGAGTAAAATCACGATTGTTTCGGGAGTCTAAAAATAAACTATATCATGACTGTCGTTTGTGTAACAACTTAATAATTCTAATAACCGGTATTGTTGTGATAATAATATTGTTCACTTTAGTGACGCAATTTTATTCTATAAAATGGTTTGGTAAATTATACATCACAGTAAACCTAATTCATTTACACGTGGTGGCCCAAAAGGACGCACTGCGGCTGGTAAATATGCATATCAACATAATATCACAAGTGTTAGCTACCTTATAATAACTAACTTACACAATACACACAAAGATTGTGCGTTTTATCGCTGAATATCATAATAATATACCTACATGTCGTCATGACGTCCTACATAATTTAATTCGACCAAGACAATGAACTATTTTACCGTAGGTAGGTAGTAGGTACCAACAAGTTTAACCATTATCTATTTACACGAGCACTTGTATAATATATATCACATAAGTGTACCCTACTATACCAATGAGTCGATATAATTTGTATTTTATTGTACGTATATGTATACGATAATTGAAAATATAATAAGTACCTATATAAAATACTACATATTATAAATATTACAATATACATGAATTAACTGTAAAATAATTATGTACCTAACAATTCAGCTTATTACGATTTACGAGTTAAAGTTTGGCTTACACATTCTATTATAGGTATCTATTAATAATAATACATAAATATAATATATATATATATTATACACTTACGTTTTATCAAGCTGTTTACATTGATTTTGAAAATTAAAATAAACATACCATTTATGTTCATTATATCAAATATTTCTCGATTTAATAATTAATTTACAGAAACGTCTGATTATCCAAAGCGCTAGAGGTAGATGAAAACATTATTTTTATTTTTGGATGGGTGAAGTTAACTGATATTTTTCTCCCTATTATTGAACTTTAAACCTTTAGAGTTGAATATAATATTGTTTGTTAACTATTAAATTATAACTTATGACGTTCTTAACGTCGACTCATTTAGATAGTTAACAAGCCTTTGTGAATGCTTTTACAAACTCAAGTTAATTTTTTTTTTTATGATCTTTTACTTTTTTATTGGAACACGGGGACGAGTCTCGCGAAGTAATACAAAAATAACAAAATCGCTTGTAATAATAAATAATAATTGTCCTTCTATAGTATTGTGTCAACTCTCGTTATGTAGAAAGTGCTCAGTTTGTTTTTTAAATTATTCGATCCATAGACACCAATAGTCGTGACTCTTCTCAATAATAATATAAACATTTGCCATCGACATTAATTCGTCATTTGTATTTTGACAAGTTACATAATCTACAGTAATTACAATGCAGTCATAAATCACAATTTATTACAATCATTACTTCTTTTCGGACGTTTACATAGATTACATTACCGTAGGTACTATGGTCTATGAAGTGTGCCCGAGTTCCACGAGTATAGTTTGTCTGTCAACGTCCACTATTAATTGTTGCCTCGGTATAAACCAAATACCATGGTTGTCGATATTGTGCCATGTCTAAGAGACGGTTACAGCACGTACCTATATAGAAACAAATGGAACTTAGCACAGTGACTATACACGGGGATTTCGGGATTGCAGGTCACTACCTTGATGTATGTGTACATTGTGTAGAAAGTATAAGTACAAAAATAGTATAATGTACTTAGGACATGTTAAATACAATTGATGTAATAGATCTCAGATTTTCATAAATGTCTCTGTACATTTTAGATTCTGAGCAAAGCAATGGATGTATTGATTCTACAATGATGTGTGTTTTTTTTTATTTTTTTTTTTATTTTTGTGTCTGTCATCACCTTTTAGGACAGTAAAAGTGCTTGGATTTTCTTCAATAGTAACTTTTCTGATAGGAAAGTGAATCTAGTTGGTACTTTGGGGGGTCAAAAGTAAAAATTTCCCAGTAGTTTTCACAAGCGACGTGAAAAACAAAAGAAAAATTAAGGAAAAAAGGGAATTTTTACGCAAAATCTGTTTTCGAGAAAATCGATTTTGGTTTTTGGTGTAACTCTAAAACAAATGACCGTAGGGACATGAAATTTTGACTGAATGTTTATATTAGCATTTTCTATACACGATAACAATAAAATATTTTGACTCTTTTTGAGCTGTTTATGGCCATTGTCAGTTTTCAATTTTTTTAGTTTTTTTTTCTATAATTATCAATAAAATTTTATCTGTTGAGTAAAAAAGCTTGAAAATTTAATAGAAGGCTCCTAGGTTATTGTTTTAAAGGCAGATGAAAAAAATTAAAAATCCTTAGTCACAGTTTTTAATTATAAGCATTTAAAGTTCAAATTTTGACAAAATACGGAATAATCACGAAAAATACCAAATTATTTTGATGAGAATTCATAAAAATTTTACTTTTTAAATCTAAGATTTGAAAATGTAATATAAGATTACTCATAAGTTTGTCTACCTTTATCAAAAAAAAAATGTCTAGAAGAAACTTAAATTAAATTTTTATGAGCGTCTGAAATTTATATTTTTACAACATTTGATATTTACTCGATTTCTCATGTAACAATTTTCTTATTTTATTGTAATTAAAAAACGAATGACTGTAGATACTTGAAAATTTCACTGAATGTTTATATTAGCATTTTCTATACACCATAAAATGTTGAAAATATTTTGACTCTTTTTGAGCTGTTTACGGACATTGTCAGTTTTCAATTTTTTTAGTTTTTTTTCTATAAATATCAATAAATTTTTATTTGTTGGGTAAAAAAGCGTGAAAATTTAATATAAGGCTCCTGATATATCGTTCTAATAGCAGTTGAAAAATATTAAAAATACATAGGCACAATTTTTTTTTATAAGCATTTAAAGTTCAAATTTTGACAACATTTATCAAATTTATAATTTATTAATTATTTTGTAGTTAAAAATTTATAAATTTATAAATTTATAAATTTTTAACTTTTATGGCTAAGGATTGAAAATTTAAAACAAGGCTCCACGTAAATAGGTTATATATAAATTACTTTATTCACAATAATATCATCAAATATACTTGGTAAAATCATAGGCTGACTGACCGTTTTCGCTCAGAATCGTTTTTCTTATACAATGATATTATATCATTGAATTCAAATTTAACACCATCCATTACAGTGACCCACTTGTAACCTACCGTACAGCAGAGCGACATCCACTTATCCACCTTTTTTTATTTATAATTTAATTATTGTTTTGATTATGTTCATATTATTAAAACTAAAAAAAAGCCTATTAAAAACTATAGACATTTACAAAAAAATGTAGGAAATGTTTGAATTCTAACACCTAAACAATTTTTATTGAAAATAAGTACTTACGGTTATTTATTTTTGATTTTCAACAAAAAAACAAAATCGATAACCTTAATTTTATTTCAGTTTTTTCAGATTATTTTGAAAAGTCTGGGAATTTTTTAACCTTTAATATTTTATACTGGTATTAAAGTCATAATGATACATGATAATAATATAGAATAATATTAAATATACCTGTATAATATATTGAACTCACAATGAACAATGATTGTACCTACGTGTTAAAATTATAAGAATATAAGTCATTAATTAAATATTTTTTTTTAGTTATACTTACAATTCACGATAACCAAGCTAAACGCACCACTGTTGGTGAAAAGTTTTGACCTAGTAAAAGATACTTTTAATTAGATTGAATTCGTTAACAGTCAACACATAATTGATTGTAAATGAATTATTCAAACCAGTCGGGCTCGTCTAATTTCGCATTTGTCTGTTTAAACTGCAATGTTGGTGTCGATTTTGATGGATGCGTATAATATCACAACTAGTTCAAAAACAAATATGTTGAATGAAATAAAAGTAACTTACGGTTTGGTTGTGAATTGTGTATATCGAAATAGCTTAACAAAGTTCTTGAACAAAAATAATCCTTACATACTGACATACTGTTATAGAACTCGATGAATTCAATAGCTATTCACATATTATCTTCAATTCAAGTACCTCCGGTAAACCTGCAACAAGTGGGTAACCATCTAATATTAATAAATTGTATGCTGGTGTACCTATTTGTACTATAATACACTTGAGACGTACAAGATTAAGATTTTGTACAAATAGTCTTCTATGAAACATGTTTTAGCAACCCTATTTTATCGGCTACACACATGGAACATATTATTATATTCGTTTACCCATCAACCAGCTTGTAAAAAATGTTAAACAACGCATTGTCGTCGTTTAGTGAGGTACCTAACTCAATAATCGAGTTGAGTACTAATAAAAAAACTATTGAAATCAACCCTAATAAAACGCTGCAACTGCAATGGCAACATTTTACTTAAAAACTGTGCCTACCTGCTCGAATGTGACGGATAGTATTGCAACGATGTGCTCAGTGATCCAATTGCAGGTATGTCCATCTAAGTATGATAAGTTGGTAACTATATAAATTACGTAAAAAATGGAACCGTATATAGGTCTATCCACAGAGTTTAATATATGGCCACACACTGCATGTAAAATTTACAAATCGATGTTATTCGATAGTAGGTACCTAATGTCTTAGAAAAATAATGTTTATTTTATATAATATAACAATTTATTATTGATTCGATTGAATAATTAATTATCATTGTTCGAGTCAATATTGTAACACTTATATACGTGTGACTGTCAGACGATTAAATCTTTAGATGTTAACGTACCTAATTGATGTTATTTTGATGAGAGTGCAATATCGTACCTACTTGCACTCAAAATCCTTGGCACATAAATATTATTATAATATCGTTGTTGTCACTAAAATGTAATCAAATTTTAAGATATACCTTACCTACAACTGTATTGAGTAATTTATCGAGGAAATAATTGGGATTGTTTTTTTCATTAGGTGCTTAAAATGTACATGTCGTACCATCGGAACATTGTGTGCCTACTACAATGATCTATTTTGGTAAACACTAATGCGTAATGTATAGGTACGTGAACTTGTGTATTTATATATAATACCACCCTAAATAAAATTATAACTATTACAGTTAGTAATAAGCATTAAAACTGTAAATTTGGATGAAAGATATTTTTTGTGTTACACACATAATGTGTTAATTTAACATATGCCAAATTAACCATTTACATTGTATATTTAAATTCGATTATCTCAAATATAATAATAATCCATATGATAATCTTTAATATACCTATAATACCTATAATAATGAATAAAGTATGAACATAGTACCTAATAGTCACCCTTAAAGGGTGACGATGACAGACACACACAAAAAAAAATACACACACATCATTGTAAAATCAATACATTCATCGCTCAGCCCAGAATCTAATTATCTTATTTTGTTTATTTATAATTATTATTAACTTTGAATGTGATTTATTTAGTTAATATAAGCAATAAAAATAATGAAAATAAAACAGTAAATTTTTACTTAAACAGTAAAACGGTTCGGAGTGGAGAACGTTGTGTCAGCTTGTATATATAATCAAATTTAATAAGTTCAAAAAAAAATTAATAAATATCGAAAATATCGAAAATATCTCATAGCTATAAATAGAATAACTTTCTGCTAAATATTTTTTTTTTGATGGAGGTAGTAAAACTTGTTGGAAACCTTCTATTAAACATTTTTATATTGGATATGAAAAGAAAAACTCTTATGAATTTCTAACTGAAAAATAATTTACAAATTTCAAAAATTCTCTCATGGCTATAAATAGCTCAAAAAAAGTTAAAATAGGTAGTTTGAAAATATTATCATTCATTGAAAATATTAATTTAAATAATTGGTGAAAACTCCAAAGGTCTACTGTTGTTAGTTTTTGAGTTGCACCATAAAAATAAAATCGATTTTTCAAAATTTACCCCCACCCAAAAGTACCAACTAGATTAACTTTTCTATCAGAAAAGATGCTGATCTCAAATATCAGAATTTTTTTACTATCTAAAATTTTGATGACGGATAGAAAAAAACACACATTGTAAACTCAATACATTCTTTCGTTCTTCTCGGAATTTAAAAAAACTCTAAAGAAAGGTTAAAGCTATTAAGCCAGGAAAAACGTGTCAATGCTAAATATCAACGAAAAATCATACCATACATTTACCGTCAACAGCTTAATTTATTATTAATTTTATAATATGATATTTTGAAGTATGACAAAGATTCAATGTTTTAAATGATATACAATTTAATAAAAGGTATTGTTATGTTTTTTAAACTAGTATTCAGACAATTGTTAATATATAGCTCTACATCAAGCAATGGATTTATAATTAAAAAAACTGAATCTATAAATTTTTTGATGATGTGGTTATTGTAAAAACTTACTTACCTACAACATTTCAATGATATTTAACATTGATATTTTTTTTTATTTTTTGTGATGTACCTATTTTAAGATTAATATTATGTACTTGACCTTACCAAAAAAAATTACCACCTTGACAGTTAATTTTGATCGTATTATTTATTTTACTTTATAATTTCGATAATTGTCTCATAGTGCGCGATTTTATCAGTATGGTTTATATTGCCATTTTGATTTTAATGATCAGAAATAAAATTTATTCTAGTATTCAATATAAAATTTTACAAAATCCTCCACAGTTTTTTTGGAAAACAGCTGAAGGTAAATTATCTATACCGAGAGAACCAATACTACGATACCGGGATATAATATACCTATGTGGTGCAATTGATCGGAGACTAAATATTATATTCCATTGGCTTTATGTCGAATAATAGTTTTTAAAAACATGGTAGAAATACTACAAAAAGTATTTGAAAACTCACTTATTAAATGCAGAACAAAAAAACCATCAAATATAAAAGGTCAAAACATATTATATTGTACTTATATTATTCTATCAACCCAAACTTAATAATTATGGCACACATATGTCAGTTTTTCTCAAACATTGGTAACGTTATTGTGTTAGAGTTTGTTATCAGTTTATAGCGTATAATATAGTATACAGACTATGGATGTTAAAATTGAAAACATTTTTACTACAAAACGAAATAAAAGATTGAAAATTATATTTTTAGTGAATCATCTAACCACTTAAAAACAGATCTTTTTGTTTACCCACGGAATTCATGGACAGTCCAAAAGTCTGTCAAAATTATTGGATGAATGATAAAATATTTCCGAAACGTACACATGATATTAAAAAGGTCGTCCAAACACATTGCAATTTGTACGAATTCGTTTAAACGCAAACAACCCGTTGTGTTGTTATCAGTAACATTATTTTTGGACAATGTTAATTGATTTTTCGCCTCTCTGGTTTTAGGTAACTGATGAATACTTTTGATTATGTAGATAAATAATTATTAGGATTATATTTATTCGATCTAGTGTTTTTAAATTAGAATCTTCGAAGGTTCTAGGCTTTCAAACGATGCTTGTTTGAATATGTTCAGCCGTGTAGATTAGATCCTAGACCGAAATTTGCCCGAAAAAGATTATTCTATTCATTGTACGTAATAAAATGTTCTTCAAACCATTTTTAGTGTTTCAAATAGATACTGCAATATTATAACATGTAATTTGAGTCAATATTATCTTTATAGGAACTGGCCAGACTTTTTTACTTTCGACCTCCCAAAGTACCAACAAGATTCACTTTCCTGCCAGAAAAGATGTTTTTATTTTTTTATTTTTTATTTTTATTTTATTAGATAGAATAGAATATTTACAATCTGTAATATTTATATACATACAATAAGTAAATTTGATAATATAATAAGAAACAACAACATGAATGGCGTGAGGAGGGAGGCCCACCAGTGTGGATACCCTCTAGCTTGGGGGGAAAAGATGTTAATGTAAAAAAAATGTACGTTTTTTTAATGCGCCAAAGGTGATGACACAAAAAAAAATTAAACAAACATCATAATAAAATAAATAACGCTCCACTCAGAATCTAAAATTTGTTAAGATTTAAAAATTATTATTAAAACAATTGTTTGGCTCCTAAAAAATTTAGACCGTATTTGCGTAGATTGTCTTATATTTATTTTATGTTATTTTTTTTTTTATATAAATGGGGATGGAAAATTATTCGTTTGGTCAAAAAGCTTAAAAATGTACCCTTAAGTTACCAACCTATCTAACCTGACGTCGTGATGTAGAGATTAAAATATAAATATGACTTCCACGTTAAACAAATTATCGAGATCGGTAACAGTGCAACGGAGTTGGGCGCGTTTAATAACATAATTTATTATGGCACAACAAAATACCTATGCAAAAAACGTGTTTTCACATCGTCCAGCCGAGACTGTGCAAACGTATACTAAGTTGTATTTTTGTTATATTTTATAACTCCTATAATGTTTACAAACTCAAATTTAAATGGGATTAAGCTAGTAGTAATAGGGGTGGGATGATATTATAAATATTAAAGAACATACCTACTCATGTCCTATGTACTGTAATAATTGGTGTAACAGTCTGCAGGAACACGTGATAATAGTTGGACAGTTAAGAAGCTATTATATCATACAGCGATATTAGTAGTGTTTTTTGAGTACGTCTATACAATGATGAAATTCGTTGGTTCGTCATCGTAAACTTGTGTTTGGATTGTTTTAGCTTATCTCACCACCTTTCCTAATTAATAATAATTTACGCCCATACAACTTAATTTATTAATCGACGACTATTATAAATATAATTGCTGACTATAACAGACTGATATTCATTTACATTATGAAAAAAAAAAAAAATCACTAATGTTTTAGTCGACAAAGAGCCACTGTACCGTGTGGTTTTATTTCACGTAAAATTGATTACTATTATTATTATTTTTTATTAGCTTTTAACGAATATTTAAATTGTGAAATGTTTTTTTTATTCTTAGCGTGCGCATATGACAATAGACGAGAGTTCAACTGCTGCAGTTAAATTTTAAATACTAAAAAAGTGGTCACCACTGAACGTCTGTAAAATGTAAAATAATCTATAGAATAGCATTCTAAAAAGGTAAAAATTATTTGCATGTAAAGGGTAATCTCGGTAACTAATTAATCGATTCAAAAAAGTATTTTACTGATAGAAATCTACTGTAAATCTCTGAGTTTGGATAAGACTTATATAGAATTGGAAACTACTAAACCAATTGGCATCACATTTTGCACATAATTCCTTGAGACCCGGGAAATGTTTATAAATTCATTTTTCAACCCCTATACTCTAATATTTTTATGTTTATGTACCTATAGGAATGCCACTGGTTGCACAAAAAAAGAGACTTTTATAACATCCAATATATAAAAATCTTGTGTCTCGGTATTTGTTGCCGCACTCCTCCAAACCGGCTAGACCGATTTAAATGACATTTTTTTTTGTATATTTGGTAGGTATGAGAATAGGGCATAAAGTATTTTTCACTCTTCTACCCCCCATCCCCAATTTTTAATCACAATTTTAGTAGGATTTTGAAATTTATGGTGGACATTTTTGTTTATAAATAGTTGCTATTGGTTATATGAGAAATAATTAGTAGAAATTAGTATTTATTATTTGGTTGTCATTGGTTAATCGGGCAGATGTAAGGAATTTCAAATATTTATTTGAATATCAAAATATTTCAATTCAAATTGTTATTATGATTTATAAATCATTAGTTCTGTTGTTTTCTTTTTGAATTATATTATATCATTTCATTTTAATATTTCCAGTACCTATTTTAGTATCAAAATTATTCATGTTAAACGTTGTGATGTATTTTATTTTTATGGTAAGATAAAAAGATTTTTATTCTAAGATGGTAAATCTTAGAATTACGAAAAACCATTCTCGTTACGAATAATGCCAGTATTGAAAATTAGAATATTATACCAATACATGTTGATTATTATTGTAATATCTTAAGTGAATATTGCTTGATTTTAGGCTAGATACCTACAAAATGAGATAAGAATTTTAAATTGCCGAATTATATAATACATTATAATAAAACAAATCAGAAATAAGTAATTCAAATTTCGAATTAGAGTGTAATAGCGTATAGTGTATTGTATGAGTCACGGTTATTATGAAGAAAAAAATGTACAATGTCGTATTGTATATTATGTGAAGTTCGGTCAATTGGTAATACGTATAACAATAAATTAATAACGTTAATTATTGTTACGTTTATGTCATTATTAATTTAATCACAATAACAATTTATGAAAGAGATTACGGGATTGGTGTATGATATGGACGGTTTAAATTGTGTACGAGTTGTTGTCGAAGAAACTAACCAGAATACAAATTATAATTATTTTATTCGTAAACTGTAAACTCAACACATGTCCATTCGTCCATTGTATCAACGATAATTTAATGTAATATGTATGTAATAATCACACGGGGTACAGTGGGCACATGCCGAAAATAAATATTGTAAGTACGAAAACTATGACGTTAGTGGCACATCACTACGCGTTCGAGTTTAAATTAAAATAATAATTGTAACCATAGTGTTTTAGGAAAAGTTTTTTTTCTGTTGAAAAAATGTGACTAAAATTACAAATAGGTATTATGCAAAACGCTGTACCAACCTAGTTAGTAAATACAATTTAAACTAAACACATTGTACTGTGCATTGGGGTAGGTATATGAAGAACAATAATTAATAACGGAACATCTTATAAATTTTTAATTTTTTTTTACAAAAATATATTCTTAAGTATATTATTTCATTAAAATACATCCGTTATATTTTTATGAAGAAGGGAATATGATAATTGGCAATGGTAATCGGTAACGGCAAATCAAAACAATTTCGTTTCGCTGCGCATATGCGTGGACAATTTTTTTTTAAACGTTATTTATTATAAACGCATTAACCCATATTGCATGGTAATTATAATATCTTTTTATTCTTATACATTCAGTGTTAAGTTCAATGAAATTACATTTTTCTAATCTATTTTTAATTTTTATTATATGCTAAGTCAACAAAAAGTTGGGGGTTACTATTTAATAAGTATATTTTGAAGTCAAAGTGGTTTTGAATATTGCATATTAATACAAATATACTTGGAATGTGTAGATTGATATAGCTACCAAGCCCGGATTATGATAATTTTGGGCCCGGGGCCAAATAGTAGTAATATATCCACTATAAATGTACTACCCACCAGAGGCCCACTATATTGTTCGATATCTGCTGTGGGGTCTATAATTTAAAGTTCAAATTTTGACAAAATACGGAAAAATCACGAAAATTAGCAAATTATTTTGAGTTGAGAATTCATAAAAATTTTTCTTTTTAAATCTAAGATTTGAAAATGTAATATAAGATTACTCATAAGTTTGTCTACCTTTATCAAAAAAAAAAATGTCTACAAGAAACTTAAATTAAATTTTTATGAGCGTCTGAAATTTATATTTTTACAACATTTGATATTCACTCGATTTCTCATGTAACAATTTTCTTGTTTTATTGTAATTAAAAAACAAATGACTGTAGATACTTGAAAATTTCACTGAATGTTTATATTAGCACTTTCTATACACCATAAAATTTTGAAAATATTTTGATTCTTTTTGAGCTGTCGGACATTGTCAGTTTTAAATTATTTTAGTTTTTTTTTCTATAAATATCAATAAAATTTTATTTGTTGGGTAAAAAATCGTGAAATTTTAATATAAGGCTCCTGATATATCGTTCTAATAGCAGTTGAAAAATATTAAAAATACATATGCACAATTTTTTTTTATAAGCATTTAAAGTTCAAATTTTGACTACATTTATCAAATGTATAATTTATTAATTATTTTGTAGTTAAAAATGTATAAAATGTTTAACTTTTATAGGTAAGGATTGAAAATGTAAAACAAGGTTCCACGTAAATAGGTTATATATAAATTACTTTATTCACAATAATATCATCAAATATATTAGTAATACCATAGGCTGACTGACCGTTTTCGCTCAGAATCGTTTTTCTTATACAATGATATTATATCATTGAATTCAAATTTAACACCATCCATTACAGTGACCCATTTGTAACCTACTGTACAGCAAAGCGATATCCACTTACCCATCTTTTTTTGTTGTGTTCCTAATATTGTCAGGTTTGTAAGGTTCTTAATTCTTAAGTAAGATCATTTTAAGAAAACCAGTCTGTCCAGTAAGAACAGAAACTAAATAATAATATATTTTTGTTTATTGTAAGGTTGCTATTGGTCATGATTGAATAATGAATATAATTTTAGACCTATAGCTATATAGCTTAGTAAAAACGGTATTCCCAAGACTAATTTTTCGACACATGCACATCGTAATATCAACGTGTTAATAAAACATTCGTAATTACTACGCACTTCGAGGAGTCTGCAATCCACCGCAGGTGGATTGCCTACCTGAAAACATACTACGTGTCTCATGCATACAATACATACAAGCGCGTCTCTCGGGTAATTATATATTAAAGATATACTGCTGCGAATAAGAATTTTTATTCCGGGCAACAGAAAAGTTAAAACAAACCTAGAACATCATACATCGACTATTAAATAAGGCATTGAACAAAGTTTGAGTCATATACAGTTTGTACATTTACATTAACGAAAGTAACAGAGGTGACTTATGCTGGGCAACGACGGGAGGGTTAGCTATAGTTATATTATATAACTGACACACGCGTGCGGACTACCTTCTCTATTCGTACACAGAAATATATTGTTTTAATTTATTGTTATTTTTATATTATCTTTTACAGTCGACCGTTATACGCAATAACCACCTATCATCAGTGTATACCCGGAGATTTGGGTGCTCTAACACCACACGACCAGCGAACAATTATTGCATTTATGCGTGACATCACCGCACCGAGGATATAAAACGCCATAATGGTGCGCACCGGAACTTGTGGCGACCGTCTTCACCGGATATTGGTCGGCTATTTGCCGATACTTACATGGATGCCACAGTACAAGAAGTCGGACTTGCTGTACGACGCCGTGTCGGGTATCACCGTAGCGCTCACGCTGATGCCTCAATCTATAGCCTACGCGTCGCTGGCGGGACTGGACCCACTTGTAAGTGTACACAGCTGTAGGGTGATTTGCCATCCGTGATCACCTCTCTTATAAATATATTTATCCAGTTATTAAAAAAACTGATTTTTGAAATGTTATAGTGTACATTAAGACCATAATGTTATGTTCAAATGGTGTTGTACGGTTTAAGAATTAACTATATCCTGTGCACAGTGCAGGCAATACAAACTTCGGTTTTTCAATTGATAATACCTTCCGTTTTAGATTCTTAACGGAGCGATGAATGTATATTGGTTTTACAATGAAGTGTGTAATTCCTTTTTTACGTCTCTCATCGCCTTTTAGGACAGTAAAAATGCTTGTATTTTTTTCAACAACACCTTTTCTGATAGGAAAGTGAATATAGTTAGTAGTTTGGGGGGGTCAAAAGTAAAAACTTCCAAGTAGTTTTCAAGCACCGGGAAAAACAAAAGAATAATTAAGGAAAATCGGTAATTTTTACACAACACGGTTTTCGATAAAATCGATTTTGGCTTTTGGTGTAACTCTAAAACTAATGATTTTAGATACATGAAATTTCATTAAATGTTTAAATTAGCATTTTCTATACATCATAAGACTTACAAAATATATTGACTTGCTTTGAGTTGTTTACGGACATTTTCAGTTTCCAATTTTTAAATTTTAGATTCTGAGTGAAACGATGAATGTATTGATTTTACAATGATGTGTGTTTTTTTTTTTATTTTTTTTTTTATTTTTTTTTTTTATTTTTTTTTATTTTTTTATTTTTGTGTCTGTGTACACGATAAGTAGTCGAAATAATGCTTCGATTTTCGACTTCAGTATCTTGTTTGATGGGAAAGTGAATATCGTTGGTGCATTGGGGAGGTCAAAATTTTAATTTCCCAGTAGTTTTCAAAAGCGATGTGAAAAACAAAAGAAAAATTAAGGAAAAACGGGAATTTTTACGCAAAATCGATTTTTAACAAAATCGATTTTGGTTATTGGTGTAACTCTAAAACAAATGACCGTAGATGCATGAAATTTTCACTGGTTGTTTATATTTGCATTTTCTATACACAATACAATTTTGAAAATAATTTGACTTTTTTTGAACTGTTTACGGACATTGTCAGTTTTCAGTTTTTTTAAATTTTTTTTCTATAAATATCAATAAAATTTTATTTGTTGGGTAAAAAAGCTTGAAAATTTAATAGAAGGCTCCTAGGTTATTGTTTCAAAGGCAGATGAAAAAAATTAAAAATCCTTAGTCACAGTTTTTTTTTATACACGTTTAAAGTTCAAATCTTGAAAAAATACGGAAAAATCACGAAAATTTGCAAATTATTTTGAGTTAGAAATTCATAAAAAATTTTCTTTTTAAATCTAAGATTTTAAAATCTAATACAAGATTCCTCATAAGTTTGTCTAACTTTATCAAAAAAAAAATTTCTACAAGAAAGTCAAATTAAATTTTTATGAGCGTTTTAAATTCATATTTTTACAACATTAGATATTCACTCGATTTCTCATGTACCGATTTCCTTATTTTCTTGTAATTCAAAAACGAATAACTGTAGATACATGAAAATTTCACTGAATGTTTATATTAGCATTTCCTATACACCATACAATTTTGAAAATATTTTGACACTTTTTGAGCTGTTTACGGGCATTTTCAGTTTTCAATTTTTTTAGTTTTTTTTTCTATAAATATCAATAAAGTTTTATCTGTTGGGCCAAAAAGTGTAAAAATTTAATACAAGACTCCTGATATATTTTTACAATAGCAGTTGAAAAATATTGAAAATACATAGGCACAGTTTTTTTTTATAAGCATTTAAAGATCAAATTTGGACAGAATTTATCAAAATCTCGAAAATTATCAACCATTGTAATTAATAAATTATAAAATGTTCAGTTTTTATAACTAAGGATTGAAAATTTAAAACAAGATTCCATGTAAATAGATAATTCGGTTACCAAAAAATCTAAAAAATACACAAGCACAGTTTATTTGTATAGTCATTTTAAGTTCAAATTTGGACGAAATTACATAAAAACCTAGAATAACTATTTTAGTTATTTTGTTGTGATTGTATAATATTATTCGTGGGCACTTGAAACTTCTAATTTGTAATATTTTCATCGGTATATTATGATGATAGTATCACGGTTTGTTGTTGATGTATAACGCGTTATATGTACCTAATGGATATTGTGATATGATTAATTTGGAATTTATTATAGGTCAATTTTTTTTTTAATACCATAGATAAGTGTATAATATGTCTTATACCTAGACTGACATATCGTCTCCACTCAGAATCGTTTTTCTTATACAATGATATATCATTGAATTCAAATTTAATACCATCCATTATACAGTGACCCACTTGTAACCTACAGTACAGCAGAGCGACATCCACTTGCCCACCTTTTTCTTTTTAAATCTAAGATTTGAAAATTTAATACGAGATTTCTCTTAAGTTTGTCTACCTTTATCTACAAAAAAGAAAAATGTCTACAGGAAACTCCAATTAAATTTGTATGACCGTTTGAAATTTAAATTTCTACAACTTTGGATATTTCTCATGTAGCCCCGATTTTCTTATTTTGTTGTAATTCAAAAAAGAATAACTGTGTAATGTATATAATTGACATTTACACCATATGTTTATTTTAACAATTCCTAGTTCTGTAGAGATCATATGTGAAATTTGAATTTAATGATAAATCATTGAATACGAAAAACGATTCTAAATGGAGACGGTCTGCCTGCCTACATAATACTAACAGTACATTGTCGGATATAATATTAATTATATATTAATAATTAATTAGTCTTACTATAATTAATTTGCAATCAGAGAATATTATTCCGACCTCTACACATTATTAAAATTGACTTTCACTGCGCCGTTAACGTGTTTTAGCTATTTTAAAATTTGGCAAAAGAACGTGTAAATACCTAGACACATTTTATTGATAACTACTTGAAGGGGTGTATTATATTTAAATATTTCCCAATATTGCGACGTGTTGATTACTATGAATTGTTTTATTTTTTGTTAGATCGGATTGTATGCTGCATGCTTCGGTAGCGTGATGTACATAATATTTGGATCAGTACGTCAAATTACTATCGGCCCTACGTCCGTTGTTGCGTTGCTCACTTTCAACTACGTCAATCCAGCGCTACCAGCCACGGCGGTTATCCTCTGTTTTGTGTCAGGAATTGTCGAGCTCGTCTGCGGACTTTTCCGCTTAGGTACAGCTAGTTTGTTATCAGTGAAACACGATCAAACCCAAATGTATTTCCATTCCATTTAACGGGGTGGTTAGTAACAAACTAACAATAATCGTTTACGACATCAAAAAAAGTCATTTATTATTTCATCGGTTTGAATGTCGTTTGAACGTTGATTAGGCGTCGTATTTCACCGCGAAATAAGTAAATATGCCATGAATGCAATTCGTTTTAAGACCGATTAGAGATTACGTTTCAATAATCAACAGTATACCTACATTAAATACGACGCGTACAGTAGTAATTTTCTTAATGCCCTAATCGGGTGTGTACAATTATTAGGGCATAGTTGAAAGACTAAAGCTATACAATTACGCACATAGAACAATTTTATTCCTACCGACTCTGTATGAGGAATCCTATAAAATATTTTATTTCACAGCGATTGACATTTTGACATGTAGAATTAATGTAGACTGCATAAACTCTAAATTAAAATAAAACTCAACACACAGAAGAAGCAAAATTGTATACAATTAATCACAGTTATTATATAAAAGTGCGAATAATAGTTGTAACATGCAATAAATACAATATTCCACTTTGATTTAACGATGGCATAGTACAAGACAAATAACATAACCTGCTATGATACGTATATGGAAATCTATTTTCCAACGCATCTGAGATTATAATACCGATAGAGTATCTTCCTGGAGTCTAAGCTGATTGTTTTTTTTATTTACTGTTGAACGTTGAAGCAGTATACTCGTAAAAGTGACTTTCTCAACACTCATTAAAGTCTGCCCAACAGCCTAATGCGATAATATAATATAGATACTGCTATATATAATATAAACTATTGAGTGTTTGGAGTTAAATATTTTTAACTATTAATTCAAAAATGAAAAGGGAAAAAAAACAAATATTAATAGTGTTAGGTTCTCCAGATTATGAATATTAGCTATACTGCAGTATGCTAGTGCGTGAAACCTATTTAGTCCGACCTAACTTTGATTCTAACTTGTTAATAAAGTCCGAATCGGTTCTTTCTTCTCTCTTGTGTAGGATTCGTCGTGGAATTCGTATCGATGCCGGTGACCGGCGGATTCATATCGGCTGCAGCTATTCTCATGGCTTCCTCACAGTTGAAAGGATTGTTCGGCATTTCTTTTCATGCCAAAAACTGTTTGGAAATGTGGATAAAGTTTGTCGAAAACATTCAACATTATCGAATAGCAGACACCGCTATGGGACTGACGTGTATCTTCGTGCTGATAGGATTGAAGGTGAGTGTACATAACATAAATAGTGTAAACCAAACGTCAGTTTATACATCAAGCCTCGTTTGTAGAACTTAAAATGCATAAAAGTCAATGCTAAAGGAATGAAAGCAAAATCTTATTCAGTGTTATTGTTTTTATTGAACACCGGGAGCAATGTACTCGTGGTCATCGTATCGTCGACCATCGCATATTTTTCAATCAGGCAAGGCCAGTCACCATTAGTATTGACAGGTACTAGGTACTCTATGTATATAAACATTTATATAGTTTAACCATTAAATAAAATAATATACAATTATGACCGTGCACAATTTCTTATACTTATAGGTACCATAGCTAGTGGAATACCGCAATTTAGATTTCTGTTTTTGGACTACGAAAACGAAGACGAAAAGTTTACCTTTCTCGAAGGTTTGTCCAGGTTATGGCCTGGTGTGATCGTTGTGCCGTTAGTGTCGATCTTGAGCACAGTGTCCGTCGCTAAAGCATTCAGTAAGTCAATCCTACCGTCAAATTTCAATGTATCCATAGTGCCTAACATTAAATACTGTAGTAAGGTAATTTTGAGAACAGTGCATGTGGATGTTAAATTTTCTGGGGTGTCAGTTGTTCTGCCATAAATAAAATATGTTTGTGTTTACCCGCTATACTTTGCCTTTGGTGTCGTCAGTCGTCCCATTCAGTTGTCGGTCACGCTGCCTATTCGACTCTACTGCATCACGTGACCCATTTCACACATTTATGTTGTGTACCTAAGCAAGTTTAATATAGTTTTTGATTTAAAATAACACGTTATACATAATAACTAAAACAGTATTATTATACAGTAATTATAAGTTTTAATAAAATGTAGGTATATTTGTAAAGATTGATCTAAAATGTTTCAAATAACACGCTATGCAGGGTGATTCATTAAGTGTAAAATAGTCATTATCTCAAAGAGTATTAATGTTTTTAAAAATATTTTTTTAAATAGTTTCAAATTGTTAAAAAAACAACTTTTTTATTAAAAAAATATTTTTTAATATTTTTATCCTTATATTTTTTTAAGATTTTACTTTTTTGAATGACAACATAGAGTTTTAATTTCATATTCAAAAACAGAATATTTTTCTAAGTATTTTGATTCATTAAATTCGAATCTAGGGCGAGTAGTTTATAAGTTATAAGTATTTAAAGTTTAGATGTGCGGAGTGGAGTTTTACCCCGTAAAATGTTTGTCCACTACACCGTTTGTCAACACTTTAAATACTTGTAACTCATAAACTACTTGTCCTAAATTCAATTTTTATATATCAAAATACTTAGAAAAATATTCTGCTTTGGATAATGAAATTAAAACTGTATGTTGTCATTAAAAAAAGTAAAAACTTAAAAAAATATAAGGATAAAAAATATTAAAAAATAAAATTTTATAATAAAAACGTTGTTTTTTAACAACTTGAAACTATGTAAGAAAATATTTTCAAAAACATTAATACTTTTTGAGATAATGAGTGTTTTACGCTTAATGAAAAACCCTGTAATCTGTATACATATAACATTATGTACTAAAACTATGGGATAGAATATAGAGTAATGCTAAATTATAATAAAATGTATTATACATTTGTTCAAATATTTATTTCAAAAGTATTGACCTGACTTGTGTAGTTGTGTGCTCTGTGTCCAATAGATTTTCTAGATAATGTTAAATATGTCTGCTGTGCATACAATATGGTTAATTCGCATATAATTGACGGAACATCATAACCTACTAATAGTATATCAATAATTAATTAATCTTTTTTTTCTCCGTAGGCGGTGGAAGAGTCATTGATGCATCACAAGAGATGATAGCTTTGGGATTCTGTAATATTTTTGGCTCGTTTATGGGATCTATGCCCGTTGCGGGTAGTATGTCCAGGTCTGCTCTTAACCATACAACAGGTGTCCGTACAACGTTCAGCTCAATATTTACAAGTAAATGACCAAACATTGAATCGCAAGTCTTACACACTATAAACGTTTTAAAAACCGATTTTTAGCTATATTGGTCATGCTGTCGCTGTTCTTTTTGACACCACTTTTGTATTACATACCCAAGTCTAGTTTGTCCGCTGTACTCATATGTGCGGTGATTTCAATGTTTCGATACGACATGGCGATTTTGTTATGGAAAACCAATAGTAAGTACCTAACCGTTAATTTTTTTAATGTGATCTACAACATAACAATTAAACTGTCTATAATTAATGTGAGTTATACAAATATGTATCTGCATGTATGTCACAGTCTGCAGAATTACCTTTTATAAGACGTATAATTAAATAATATATTAATTCCATAATATTATATTATTATCTTTTACACATTTTCTGTGGTATTATATTGCCATAAAAGTATACGCTGAAACGTAAAACGTATGGTACTCATACTGTACTTTAAGTACGTCACTGGTAGGTACGCTGGACACGTGTAATGGGTCACTTTATACCGTCCGACTTCCGTTTATATCAACAAAATATGTACTTATACTTACCTACCAATATTGAATACAGTTTTAATCGGAACAGTAATAGCAATGCTTAAAGTACACGTTAAGAGCACAATTAAATATTATCTGATACATACCTAACAAAAATCATGTTGGGCTCTATTACACAGGACGCGATCTAATACCGTTCACCATCACGTTCGTCTCTTGTTTGATATTCGACGTCGAGATGGGACTTCTGTTCGGCATCTGTGTCGACTTGCTGTGCGTACTCTATCGCAGCGCCAGACCGTCGATTTCCATCGAAAAAGAAACCGTGAGTTAACACAAAACACGAATCGTTTTCGTTTGCACTGCAAGTCTGCCAACCATTTTACATTTTATCAACCCATCAATGCACGAGTTTATTTTTATTCTATTATTACGATTTATTTCTACTTTCAATTTTGTGTGTTAGCGATTCGCAAAAAAATAGTAAAAAGAAAATCCTAGCCCAATGCTTGAACAGTAAAAGCTAAGAGTTTAATTTGTTGCATATTTACTACAACCTGCATATTTTACAAAAAAAAAACTTTTATAATGTTTACAAATAAAATAAATTAGTCTTTAGTAAACGATATACCAATTTTTTTTTTATCAACTACCATACAAATTATAATATAACATAGTATAGGCTATATGTATCACTTATTTTTAATTTGTAGACAAATAAACTAATAATAATTCCAAGATTTTTAAATAAAAATTACTAAAATTTAAAATATAAAGTTACCATTTGAAAGTAAAAAAACACGAAAAAAAATAATATTATTTTGATTAGAAACAATTTTTATTTTTTAATCCTTTTTTATATAGGTATACGGTTTTGTGTTTTACATATTAACAATAATCAGAATTTTTCAATCGTTACGACGAAATTCTGTCACAACATATTACTATCACATTGTATACACCTGTACCGAATTCGAACAACGAACCAATTTTTTTTAGAACTCGGGTCACGTGAAATGGGTGGTCAGGCCCAGCAGCGGGCTACTATTCCCGGCGGTGGACTTTATGCGACAGCGGATCATTGCCGAGATGTCTTCTTTGGAACACCCGAACAAACCGCATCTCATAATCGTGGACTGCGTGCATTTCGACAAGACCGACTTCACAGCCGCCCAAGTAAGTGTACTCGTCCTACAATTTGTACAATATAATTATTGTAGTACAACCGTTGTAATTAGTGTTTCCCAACCTTTTTGGCACGGCAACTCGCTTATTATGACTACCCGGACGACCCTCAAAATCATTGAAGTGTTTATGATATGTCACATTTTCCATGGACGGTAGGTTTGCAGGGAGGTAGCAGTTTGGGTAATGGTGTGTATTTGCCGTGTCAAGCTATCTTTTTAAGCGTGTAAATATTAGTAGATTTTTTTGTGATGCATTGAAGTAGAGAATTGGGGAATCTGCTCAAGACAAATAAAAAAAAAAATTTGATACTTTGATTTCATACAATATGTGTATGAGCGTGGTATTTTAATCTCTTGTTTATTTTTTTCAGGGAATCAAATCGTTGATAAATGAACTGAAATCCGAGTCATGTGAACTCGAACTGATGAACGCCAAGGAATGTGTAGCGGCTATACTGGAAGCCACACTGAACATTAAAATCTTGTCTATGGTTCCGCTTCAAGATTCTATTAAGAAACTTAATTTTAGTAAGTACACATTCAGCTTTACAATATGTTTCATGTATTAGTAAAATTAACCTTTTTACTGAAACAGAGCTTTTAAACTTGGTAAAATATGAACAAATCCATAAAGTACAATTTCTTATATAATTTTATTTTACGAAAAATCTACTACTATATTCACTCGACAATTAGTGTTAATTTATTGATTTGGCCTTATAATATAGTACCAGAAAAACTTGTTCATACAAAATATATTACAGTATTACACATTCGTAGATAAATGCATTTAGTATATAATAATATATAGTGCATATTAGCTTATTATGTGTAGTAGGAATACCCACTGTTTGTTTTCCTGTATAATTTAAGGTTTATAAATGTATAATCATATTATAAATGCTTAACTAAAATTGGTAACACAACTTACTGCTATATGTTATAAAAGTAATTATACATTTGGTGAAATGAAGGACGAAATAGATCTATGTTAAGAGTTAGGAGTAATTAGTTAAAACAAGTATAAGATTATCATAGCCTATATATAAGTGGTGAAACCCTTAACATTCCCATGACTAAAGGCTTGAATTATAATGAATATTATATTAATTGGTTCATGTATTTTTAATTTGTAAAATGTTTTTATTTTTACAGTTCAACCTGATCTCAATGGAATTGAATCAATAACATTTCACGAGATGAAAATGAAAGATATCTGTGAACATAAACCGTAATATTATTACTTATTTTTATGTAATTTTACTTTTGTATACCAACTATACCTATTTATAAATAGTATGTGAGTTATTATATTCTATTTATTTACTATATTCTATTGTTAACTATATATTTAGGTACCTTTAATATATTTATGAATATTATACATAAACAATGTATATGTATATTATTATAAAATATTGTGAAAAACTAAAACAATGTTTTATTATTCATTTATTGCTTTGATAGAATTAATATTGATAAGTGATAACACACGGATACATTATTTTATTTTCAAATTTTGATGGAGCCAACACGTCAATGTACAAAATAAAAGCCTTAAGTAAATTATAAATTGCCTAGATACTACTCTGTAATACATGGCTACTATCTCTATATAGTCGTTCATAATAAAATACGTCGTTTGGTCTTCGGGTTTTATCACCATTTTATAATAATTTAAATGAGGACTTAACCTGATTGTGAAATATTTAGTTTATTTATTCTAACATAGGAAATTGACATTTTAAAATAAGTTTAAAATTTTATAGCACCTTATCTATAACATGGGAAATATTATTTTATTTTGTACCAGGTATGTGAAAATGTTTGTTACTATTAACCACTAACTACACATTTGTTGCATGGATCAATCTGTAAACAATTTTAAACAAATTCGTTATCAAGGGAACTATTCTTGAAATCTTTGGTAGGTACATTTTATATTATACGTGGAAAAAAATTCACTCAACACATCCTAACTTATAGCCTATACTAATATGTTCATATTAGATGTATACATCATAGTATATTAAATAAGCTATTACGTATTTCTCGAAAACTTGACCGATTTCTTCACACGGCTTGGTAAACCAACGTGTGTGTTTCGTTCTGCATCCTGCAGTGGCCAGTGCCATCATTTATGTTATAAATATCACTTATCAGTTATCCTAAATCTTTGCATTATGCGACGATATTCCGATCACGAATGACTTATAAATTACTTAGATAAAAACTAATAACTAAAGACGTCCATAAAATACATTCATCGCTTCGCTCAGAATCTAAAATATATGGGAATAACGTTCAACCTTTTATCTATAACTCTAAAAAGCAAAACTTATATCGATATCCTTTAATTTACATTTCCAAACCTTAGTTGTGAAGATAACTTTATTAATTTTTAGCTACATAATAATAATCACAACATTTTCGTGGTTTTTCCTTGTATTGACATTTCAAGCCTGTTGACCGAACACATTGTTTTCGTCGGCGTATTTTATAGAAAATATTATATTAATCGAAAATAGTTGAAAAAGGGTCAACATAATTTGAAAATTATACCATAATATATTATGTGCATAGAAAATTGTAGTATAAACATTTGGTGAAAAATAAAAATAAAAATATGTACACGCCTTAGATTCTACGTTTGTTCGTTTTCGAATTACAACAAAATGGATTTCGTGTAGAAATTCCCGAAATTCTCATTTTTTTCTTTCAATATAATTTACAACGTATACTATAATAATAATTTAATAGACAGCAGACTACAACTGCTGCAGAATTCAATGTACAAACAATATCCATGTAGCTATCTATCGGCAGTATCATCCGAACAAGCGATTCATGTCGACGGTCTTCTAGAGCGCAGCACATAAACAGAGTACAATTCTTTCATCACCAGTAAATTTCACGCGGATTTTTGATACCCGAACACGCGTATAACAATACTACAATTTGATTAAATTTTATTTGAAACTAAATTTTTTCGATACATATAAAATATTATTAGCTATTGCAAGTGTGGAATACAGCAAACTTACGTTATCGTTTAGCTTCGTTTGTACTTAGTTTTAATATTATTATAAAGCCAAACCAGGGATCACGTCTTTTCGTATTACGTAAAACATTTTTACTAATATAATAATATTTTTTTTTGTACCTGTTACACGAAGAAAAATGTATTAACCCATACCAAATTTAATTCGACATTATTGTACGTTATTATATTGTTTGGCATATTTTTACATATTTCATTATATTCTTATCATATTTACGTTAGTTGAGAACATTTTTTTCTTTCGTTGGCTTTTATAGATACATATTTTTCGTTATTAAACCTACTGCTTAGCTTGCGACCCTCTTATTGCTGGCCACCCTCGTTAAAAGGCGATCAACCCATTAATAAACTTTAAGGGGTTTTTTATTGATATTTAAACTTTAAAGCGAGTTGTAATTTGTAAGTGATTAAAATATTACACCATAAAAATGCGCATGATTCGCTCAAAATTAAAATTTCTAAAAAACACCTCCACCAAATTCACTGTGCCTAATATTAAAACTAACGAATCTAAATGAAAACTTTGATATGTTATGTACTTGTCAGACGGAGATAATATATATTATGTATGCGAGTCGTACACTCATACTAGTCGTACTCTTAACTTAATTATATTTAGTACTTATAAAAAAGTATTTCGGCTAACCTCAATAGTAGTTAGGTACAATAGGTATTATGTTCATTATTGGTAATATTGTATAGATAATTATTTTATAATATTTATTGACGTGAGTACCGATGAAAATTATATGTGACGATTGGATTTATAATTCGAATATAACTATTATTGATTACATAATATTATTTTATGAACCATTATTATGATTAGATTTAATCTCATCGTGGTTGTTGATATGGTAGTGAACTAAGATTAACTTCGTAGAATGTTCATTATGAGTTATGAAATACAAAGAGACTTTATTCGTAACATATTAATTACATTATTTTTATTGATTTTTCATCTTTTAAAAGCTAAATTGTTCTCTAATTATATGCTGATTTCTCTTTAAATTAGGTAGGTATCGTTCTTATACTTGGCGACTTATTAGTTATTACTTATAGCTTATTAGGTACTTATTAATGATTAATATTTATGAATTTCTGATACCTATCATTACAAGTACAACACAACTTTCAAAACATTATTGCTTCTGTGTATATTTTTCAAATATTAAATATATTGCATCGTCGCCGTCGTAGGTACCTACCTAGTTACATTTTACACATTCTAATTCATAATTTTAACCACTGCATCCTACAACAGATAATCGATAGTAGCACATAATTTCGGCGATTATTTATGGAAAGACGAACAAATTGTATTCATATTACTACGGCATTACATCATGCTCATGGACGTAACTAAGATTAAATAGTTACAAGGGTTGTAGTCATGTAAAACCGCAATGATTGATATAAGCTGGGAAGGGGGGCACTTTTCCGAGTTCTAAAAACTTTCAACTGACTTGGCCAATTTCAAACCATGTTTAAAAAATATCAGATTTCATATTGATTATTTTATTATCAAGTATGCGGAAAAATGAAATATGAACTTTCCATTATTCAATTAAAGTGATTTCACTATCATATTGAAAGTTTTGATCAACAGTACCTGCACACCACAAAATAATTAAGTCGTGTTATCTGTCTTCTCTTTCTCTTTAACACAGCAAAATAAAATAATAATAATATGATATTAATAATGGTATAACTTTTAACCTTTAGTTTAATTAGTGTCTAATGATACATGGTAAAGAATAACATATATCTATAGCAGGAATTTAATACCATAAATCTAATATTTTGCAATGGCTTAAGTAAGATGATCCATAAAACATCTCCATCATTGTTTTCATTTATCTCTTCTTGTAGAACATTTAAAATCGATTTGAAGTTTCAAACTACTGCTTTGCAATGTTTATGCTTATACACCCAACGAGTGTTACTTACATATTTTTTTTTTCGTTTTTCATTCATAGCATGTATATGATAATGTATATAAATTGATTCTAAAGCATTAAACTTATTTTTAATGTACTAAAATTATTAATATTTATATACGTCAAATATTATTAATATTTATATACGTCAAATATTATTTTATACAAATTTTGATCCGCTGATTACAAGTTTGGTTTACAGCATGTGGGTCACACAGAAAAAAAATAATGCGTTGACATCCTCTTAGGCTATTAAATGATACGTATATTGTTATATAAGTACATGATACATAATCCATACCTTCTAAAAATTATTGTTGCACATGCCAACTACCGCCAGGATTATTCAGTGGCAGTGTGACCCATACAGTGATTGTATACAGCATACAGCACTTGGGTGCTACCCTACTCCTTAAGTAAGGTTTGCACACCTCTACAAGACCAGACGCCACTCCATTATAAGACTGAGAAACGATAGGAATATTTTCTAAGTTTAATTGTTTCAATGAAAGATACAATAAAACTTGATAATGACGTAGGCGATTGGCTTTGTGAAACATTTACAAAGTCCAGAAAACGTTCAATTATTTCAAATGGATGTATCAATACAGACAGATATTTACTTATGGTTATAACATATTTGAGAAGTCAGTTAAATATTATATTCTTATTTTTTATAAATAAGGAGAAAAGTTTTGTAATTTGTATTATTATTTTAATTACCCGCCTTGCTTCGTCATACGTAATAGAAAAAAAACTTCCCCAGCCTCAGATATATTCATATTTTTTTTTTTTTTTTATTGAATTAAGCCTCGGCAACTATGGCCATTGGCAACAAAGAGTTTATCTCTAAATTATTTACAAGTTATATAAGTTACATATTAAATACTATTGATAAGGTTGGACTTAGTAATAAAGGTGGAGGGCTTCTGACAGAATGTTTGAGATGATTCATATTTTATACTGAACATTATTTGTACATAAACTAAGTTTGTTATGTGTAATTTATTAAAAAGTTAAATAACGTTTTAAGCTCCTAACTTACTATTGTGGTTGGAAAATAATTTATTTATATGGATAATGGATACCTACTAGACCCACTTAACATGAAAAATATATTTTTCTTCCAACTTGTAGAAATCAATTAGCTCTAACTATAGTATGGTTGCAAACGCGGCGATTACTAGGGGGGACGCGGGGGTCAGATTCCCTCCCATTGGATTTGGACTGGGTAATCTTCATTAAGTGTTTGATGTGAATTTTGAATCAATTCAAATTATATTCATTGTTCCTTATTGTTAAATATTTTACTACCTAAGTAAACGTTTAGTGAGGAGGGGATTTTCCAATTTTCCCTTCCCATTTATCTATGTTGTTTTCTTTTTTTGATCTCCCCCCTTCAGAAATCATGTCTTACGCTACTGGTTGCAAATTTTTCTTGAGTACAATGTTGGTATAACGTGCTGTTAAAATGTTTAAATATATCGCAGAAAATTGAACTATCGTTAAAAATCCAAATATGTACGTTTGACACACTGTTTCTAACTTAAATAGTTTTAAAATTGATCAATTCATTAAAATAGTCTTATATTAAAGCAAAAAGACTAAATTGGTACAACTTAAGAGGACGTCACACTCATGAAACAAATTGGTTTACACACAGTTACACATGTTGAAAGAATAAGACGTGTATTATATAGGTAAGTAATCACTAATCACTAATCAGTAGGTCTCGAAAGATGCTAAAATTACAAATTTATTTTGGGCTATTAGACTTATTTTGTAGTTTTAAGAGCATATTGTATGATGATTAATGATAAGTTTACTATAGATTTTGAAATGTTGACAATAAAAATGAAATTGTGAGCACCTAAAATAAACTAAAAATAAGTTCCTACATATCTTCAAAGCCTATTTGTACACAAGTGCATGCATATATTAAGTACTTTACATTGCTTTAAATTCCGAGCCCTAGACAAATCAGTTACCTGCCACATTTGTAAATCATACAATATTGAATGTAGTATAAATGTATTATAATTTACTGTTCGTCGTATCGTTTTATACCGGCATTACCAACTATCCCTGGCCTATATTATAATAGAATACTTATCTCATAACAATATAAAATATATGAATATTATTTTTAAACGCGTCAAATAGTTATGATTTTTACTCAATCGATATTAACGTCATAAGATTAATTGTTTTAAAAATGTCTCGTCAATGTTAGCAGCGTGTGTAAATGTACACAAAAAAATGTATTATCTCGTTTCGTCCAACTTCAGCGGAAAGTCAGTTTCGCGAGAATTAGCTTTATAGTTGCATTATTGAAGTGTGTAGATTTTCTGAACTCGGAAGCGATAAATCGTATTTCACATTCCCGGGACATGACCCCACGGTCCATTGTAAGACAATACGTTGATAGTGACTTAAGTAATCGATGTGATTATTTCGGACAATAACGAGATAAGAATTATATCAGTACAAAATATAATTAGTGTATCGTATAATACACGTATGTTTATTATGTAACTGTGTTTATGATAAATTTTAATTACAAGGCTTTGACGTGTATTTGTATACTTGGTAAATATTTCCATGATGTTCCATTCAAAATAAATCAAACTCCTTTCAACGTCAAAAATCCGATGCCAGTTTAGCAGCATAATAATAATAATAATACGAGTTTATGTAAACAAATGTATAGTATTATATATGAAATAAGTAGAATCCACTGATTTCGAAGGAATGTAATAAAAATATATCCTATACCGCCGTGCATAATATTAAAATAGATCCGTGTAATATATACAATCATATACAGTCTGTCTTATCGCGTAGTTTTATAAGTTACTAAAATATTAATTTTAATATTCACGTCGGAAACACGGAAACGCACATTTCAGACCGGCATCGCGCCCGTTTATCGCGAACCGACTCGGCGGAATTCCTCGGAAAAATAATGATGAAAATAATAATACACCACCTACATCGCACAGGAAAGATAGAACACTGCTGTGCACACAATGTTCAACAATAATGGGCCCAACTAACCGTTTTACGCTTAAGGTTATAGGGTATACGAGGTATAATGTTTCATCGGCGAGATGCGACCCGCGGCAAATATTATAATAATTATTAGACACCGCACGATGCGCCACTAAATAGTTATCCTGTTTTTCGTCTCTAAATACCGTATGATAATAATAAGATGTAATCGTTCGTACTCCTTTGAGGGGCCTGCTCGTGTGTCTTTAATAAGGGGCGATGTTTAGGCAATATGCAATTTCGATGCCGCCGCCCCCATGGCATTTGTGTTAATCGTCAAAATGATGATTAGCGTGAGTGTGATTGTATGATAATATGTATGTGCGCACATGTCAACGGCACCGCCGACTAAAAATAAATGCATGATTTTTTTTTGCTCAAAACACGCTTTACAGGAAAAACTCTCACGCATCGTAGAGTGGTCTGATTTAATTAATTTTTTTTTCGTTAGACAGAGGAGAATTTCCTACAGGGCGCATCGCGCATTGAACTTCGATTCGTAATTTCGTTGCTTAAAACAAACTTAATAAAAAAACAAAACCTTGTCAAAATTGGCCATTTTCAAAATCGTATTTTATAGTTCAGAATTATAATTTTGAAAATCCAAGTTCAATGTGCCCTGCAAAAAGTGTTTCTCTTAAAAAAAAAAAAAATGATCGAAATCATATCACTCTACGAGCCATGAGAGTTTTTCTTGTAAAGCATGTTTTTGAGCAAAAAAACAGGTCACGTGCAGACCCCTTAATATAAAAATAAAAATAATTGGGTATCCTCAAATCCATTTCCTCTGGTGATAGGATTATCAATTGAAATGAATGATAAAATATTTAATATCACACGTAATGATTGAACTATATTCCAAGTTCTAGCTGCATATATTATATGGATAATTAATGATAGTTGGTAATAATATTATAATGTTCGAAATAACAGAGCAAAGACATAGAATTTTCATAATTGATAAACCAACTAAATTCAATTTGCTATCAGAAATAACCGTTAAAGTTTGGGGTCGAATCATGCAGATATATAAAACGTGTACGCAAAAAAAAACAAACACATCGTTGCAAAATAAATAAGTCATTCATCGATCCGTTCAGAATCTAAAAGACTTCCCTAACAATGCGAAGACGATTGCGGCGCGTGCAAGAAGGCGCGACTCGTAACGGCGGCGGAGACTTTTCCGAACACGACGGGCGAGCTATGGAGCTATATATTGGCTAGGGGGACACGGACGTCTGCATGGCCGGCGGACCCGAGGAAACCGTTCCGGCGGTGCGCGACTTCTCGGCGTGCCAGGACGAAAACCGCGGCGAGTCAGCCGATTCTCTCAGGTTTTCGACTCCTCGGCACGGCGCGATGGAGGACGCGGCAATGTTGGGATTCCAGGACGAAAACTGCTGAAGAGTATCAGGATCGCCACGGTGTGGTCGACCGCCGATACCCTCAGGTTTTCGTCCAGTGGATATCCCGCCAGCCGGGTCTTACGCCTCCGGTCGATTCCTCAAGCGCAAAATATATATTATGGCTGTCTTAGCTCGCTTAGTGTTTTTGGTCTGCACCGCCGTCGACGTCGTTGTCGTAATGTCGTACGGTCTCGTCTTCAGCACTTCGTCGTTGCGCACTAGCCGCTTGCCACCAACCGTCCCGTCGCGGCCGGGTCTTGCCCTCCGTCACGATGATCGTCACCCGCGAGCAAACGCGCCGTCGACTCCACTCGTCCGCCCGTGAGACCGACCGGGAGAACGTGTAGAGGTGACCAGTAGCCCACACTTCGCCATCACGCAATTTTTACGTACCAATTTTCAGTAAGTAAATAAATGTAGCAAAGTTAAATGGCCCATCTCAACACTGAGGATAACCTCAATACTAGAGTGCTATTAAAAGATAAGTACATTATACACCCATACATATTTTATAATATTTTATATTTCCATAAAAACTGCGATATATGGGTCACATAAAAAATGTAGAAATTTAAACGTTGCAACACTAAAATGTAATGGACAAATCAAGGGACAATAAATCATGTTGAAGGGACAATTATTAGCACATTGATTCATTAGATGTCTAGTAATTGTTCATGAAACCCAGCATAAGTTTAAACTCTAAAGGTAGGTAGCATTTATTATATTCAGATAATTTTTACAAAATATAAATTATAAATGTTGATACCTACTTATAATATTGATAGGTATCTAAAATTTCAAATCATCAAGATAGTCTTCATTGGTTCCTAAACGGACCTATGATCCTTTGTGAACAAAGTTGAAAAAAAACTCATATACCTATACTAGATACGTCTTATTTGTTCTAATTACAATTTATACTCATTGCAATGTTTTCTTATAAATTTACAATAAAAAGGATGGTTTGCACAAAAAAAATTGAATACTACAGGTCACTTCTAAAATTACACGAAAACTTAACTATTAACTGAATAACTCTCTGTAGGTAGCTACAGTATATTAACAGTATATTTAAAAAAAAAACCAATAAATAATGTTGGAATAAATCCATTATAAAAAGAAAAGTGGGGGTAAACATGATTGGTGAATCATCCTGTATTATATATTTATATTATCATAATATATAGCTAATAATAGTTCAAAATGTATAACCAGGTGTGATAAAATCGGAATATAACGTAATAAAATGACATTTTTAATGGCATGTTTCCGTGTTAGAGACGATAATGTACCGCATCCATAACGACACACGATAATAAAAATATAGACAATTGCGTCATCCTTTTCTAAAAATACGCGTTTGAGGAGATACTAACTAGTTTTTTTTTTTTTTTATTGGTGTAAATAGATACATAATATGGTAATATTCGTATGATTATTTTTATTATTATTATTATTGTTGTGTCGTTATCATTTTTTATATACTAATAATGGACGGTTATATCGAGGAACAGGACACTACGACACATAGCTAGGCGTTTTTAGGTGGAACTATGATCGGGAAGAATATTGATCGTTTTACGAGTGGTTTTCACGTGCCGGGCCACGCGCTTTGTATAATACTATAATAGTATAATACATCTTCTTGTTCGACGTCCGGAATTCAAAAGGTACAAGAATAACATACAGTCACGTGAAATGCAAGCACCGTGCCTATAATACATAATAATGATCGTATATTATAATCACTTAAACACGCGATATAATATGCATGAATATTACATTAACCCAACGTGGGACTGAAAACACTGAAATGACACATTTTAATCGCATATCGTTATATATTTTGAAAATATCACTGGTCCGTCCTTGTTCGAATATTTCGTTTTTGTCGGTATTACGCAACACTGTCATTCGAGAGCGTATTGAGTATAGGTACGCGCCTATACCGATGTATAGTTTTTTAAGAAAAAAAAAATATTTGACCCAAAACAAACTGTATTTAGTATTCACAGTCGACTTCTGAATACTAATATTTATTCGTCCCGAAGCTATTACTATATTGGATTTTCACGTCGTCTTCCCGGACACTTATAAATATTAAAACCTGTTACACAAAATATAAAAAATTCAAAACGGGAAATATTAAGTGTCAGCCCAGATAAAAAAATATCAACATTTTTAACTATTATTTTTTTTCTTATTTTTGCCTATTTGACACTATGATCTTATAATAATATGTGTGTGAATTATTTTATTTTTATTAAAAGATACAATAACAAATAAAATTCATAGTCAGTGAAAGTATATTTATTAATTTCGTATAGGTATTGTTATTGTGATGGTTGGGTACTTAATAAAAAATGTTTGTAAATTAACTTTTACTTGAGTCAAAAAAACAAAAATGTTTAGTCATGATTTTATTACTTTGAAGTCTGGATCGGGGGTAAAGTAAATAATTCCCAATACTTCAAATTAAACAGAAAAAAAAATTAAAGATCGTATTATTTGGAATTTTTACGCAAAATCGGTTTTTCACTAAATCGGTAATGAGGTAGCATTTTCTAGAAATTATACATAATATTTGAAAACATTTTAGCTTTTATTGTGCTATTATTATGGACATTTGAAATTTAAAATTGTCTTAAAGTTTCTTTCTGATTTATATAATATTATATAAATACATTTTTGTTTTGAAAAACCTTGACAGTATCAACTACGATTTTCCTCTTGAGTTATCCCAATTAAAAAATATTGAAAAGACATGGTCACAATTTTAATCAGTGAAATATAAGTAAAAAATTAATTACATTTTGAATTATAACACCTGATGTTTGAAAATGTAATACAAGATATCTACTTCTTAAGATCTTTTACTAGAAATTAAAAAAAATTATTTAGCATTAATAAGACACACACATTTTTGTTGGCGATTGAAATGGCGTCGACATATTTTTAGTCCACGAAATAATGGCGAATACGGAATAAGCCCAACACATTTTTATTTTTTTTATTTTCAATTATTAGGTAACCATATTCAATGAACACATGCAAAGTACCTGCAGTATGTGTACTGTACCACTGTATAGCTATAAGAATACAATACTTCGTAGAATTAATTATAATTATTTAGATTATATTATAGAACTATAATGGTATTTTATAAATTATAATGTATTTATAATCTATAGTATTATACCAACCTAAAATATACAGGTAATTATATTAAATAACTATACCAAAAAATTGTTTTTAAAAAAGTGAAAAAGAGAAATCGCAAGACTGATTATAATTTCATTGCGCTCCACCAATAATCTGAAATTAAATTTGAAAGGATGTACCTATAGGTAGTATGCACGCATCATATTATTTTTATACAATTATTATAAACGCATTTTTCATTTACAATTATTGAACTATCAACGTAATTAATAATGATGATGAATAAGTAATGATTTATAATACGCTTATAATAATTTGTTATAATATTTTACCCACACTAATTTATCGGATGCAGTATCTAAGGTTGACGATTAGCGAAGAAAGATTTTTTTTACATACTTAGTCTTAAGACCGCCATTAATGAGATATCATTCACTTAACTGTTAAATTATGGTATTGGTATATGTCTATAAATAGCTCAAACTGAGTCAAAATATTTTAAAAATTATACCATGTATAGGAAATACTAATATAAACATTGGTAAAAATACAAGTATTCGTTTTTGAGTTACAATAACACAAGAGTATCGTTTGATGAGAAGTCGTTATTTTATGATGGTCATGAAGTTAGCCCCCCCACTTTGGCGGATTCACTTCAAACCAGCGGCAATATTTAGCAAATTAATTGCAAATAATTGCAAATTGGTTTTTAGGATTTGCAAATTTAGTGCACGCTCGCAAACTAAAAAAATGATTTGGGGGGGGGGGCTAACTTCATGCAGTCCCCCACTTTGTCCAATCCGTTCCAAACCAACGCCAATATTTAGCAAATTAATTGCAAATAATTGCAAATTGGTTTTTAGAATTTGCAAATCAAAATTGGAATATTGGCAAATTTTTTCGCAAATTTGGTCAGCCCTCCCACTTCGTCCGATCCGTTCCAAACCAACGCTAATATTTAGCAAATTAATTGCAAATAATTGCAAATCGGTTTTTAGAATACGATTATATGATTATATGATTTATTATTTGTATTTTGTTTCTCTAATTTATTACATCATGCTACTAAACAGTCTCGAGCTTCTGTAATATACATTATTTATGAACTATTTATAAATATTTTACTTTTAATAATTTTCAATAAATATAATTTTTACTAATTACTTTTAGTGTTTTGATATTTTGTATTTATAATCCATAATTAGTATATTCAATTTATTGTTTTTATTTAAAATTAATTCAATACTTTAATTTTAATTTTAATTAAATGTATTAATTATTTATGTATAAATCATTGTTATTAATTATTCTTATAACTTTTAGATACCTATACCTAGTAAACCTACATTATTTTAATTAATTATTTTTAGAAATCTTTTTGATCATTATTATTAAATTTAAAAAAATTCATAAACATTCATAAACATTATAACAATAATACAAATATATTTTCACCAATTTGCAATTAATTGCAATTAATTTGCTAAATATTGGTGTTGGTTTGGAACGGATCGGACAAAGTGGGGGGGCTGACCAAATTTGCAAAAAAATCCGCCAAAATTCCAATTTTGATTTGCAAATTCTAAAAACCAATTTGCAATTATTTGCAATTCATTTGCTAAATATTGCCGCTGATTTGAAGTGAATCCGCCAAAGTGGGGGGGCTAACTTCATGACCATTATTTTATGCATGAATTCAAATTGAATGGATTAAATGTCCAATGTTAATTAATTTAAAACTTTGGACGCTCATAAAAAATATTTCTAGAATTACGTACAGCTTTATTTTTTAATTCCAATTAGAACGGCTTATGAGGAACTTTATATTATTATTTTTTTTTTTTATTGAACAAAAATTGTATTTACAATCTGTATTTACAAGTAGTACAATAAGTAAATGGGATGTGGGTTGATTGGCGGGAGGGGGAAGTCACCCAATGGTGGCACCCCGTTGCTTTATATAAAATGTTATGAATTCTGAACTATCTATAAAATATATTCCACATTTTCGTTATTTATAATAATTATATATTATTGTTATATTTTATCCTAGTGATATTTTATTCAGTATGTACCATTTAAACATTTGTGCTACTGTGCTGTCTTTATCGTATGAATGTACACCATTGTAAATATGCGTTCAGCTAAACCAATTTTGTGGTTCTAGTTTTAATAGGAGAGTGAAATACAACGAATTTATAGAAATATCAAACTAAAAGAATGTTATCCAGGGAATCTCGTAGACTTCTATAGAGATGCTTTAATTGTAAAGTCAGTTATAACTATGTTGAGTAGGTACTTGAACATTACAATTTTAAAATTATCATTACTAGCATTAGAATTTAATTACCAATTAAAGCCTTGTATATTATATTCCCTAGATAATATTCTTACCTTTAAGTTTGATATTAATAGAGTAATAGCAATTATTCACTCTACTAAAAATTATATTTTTTTTAATAAACGATGGATAAGGCTGGTGGCAAGTTATCCATGTTAAATAATTAACAACATGATACATTGACGATGTTATAACTTATAAGCCGTCGCACGACACGTTTGATACGATAAATTGGCGGGACAACACACTATAATATTATGTACATATTATATAGTTCACACAATAGCGAAATTAGCGTTAAGCCATATTTTATAACTAAAGTAATAACCATCAACGTAATAAATGATTATTATTAATTATTACTGAATTACATTATTGTGGTAATAGCCGATCGTTTGTATCAATATTGCATACACTAAACGCCGTGTTAAATTCAAAATTATTAGGTGACAAACATCTTAAATTTAAAATATATAGGTACCTACCTATATTAATGATATTTTTTATAAAACTTATCACTGTGGTTTTAATAACTTTAACCATTATACATTATAAATTATTATATTGCCTTTTAATGTTTTTTTTTTTTTTTTATAATTGATAAATTATATAAATCAAGAGCCTGTGCTAAAAGGGTGAGATATTGGCTGGGTTATATTGTGCTTGATACATTTAAGTAATTCTACTTAGACATTTTTTTAAAATTATTTGATACATTTTTTTAATTATTCTAAATCAATTACCTAATTATAATAACAATTAATATTATTCGAAAAATTGATGTATGAATGTATCTGAACCTTTTTTTGTTATGACACATTTAGTAGTACTGTTTAAAGATTAAACTCTTTTTTTCTATTAAATATTGTTCATACAGACACAGGAAAATACACATCGTTATGAAATCAATAGAAAAAAAGTTTAGGAGAAAGTAGCATGCTATTAGATGAAAACTCTGCAAGGAAATTTGATAATGCATGGATACATTTTTAGATTCTGAGTGAAACGATGAATGTATTGATTTTACAATGATGTGTGTTTTTTTTTTTATTTTTTTTTTTTATTTTTTTTTTTATTTTTTTATTTTTGTGTCTGTGTACACGATAAGTAGTCGAAATAATGCTTCGATTTTCGACTTCAGTATCTTGTTCGATGGGAAAGTGAATATCGTTGGTGCATTGGGGAGGTCAAAATTTTAATTTCCCAGTAGTTTTCAAAAGCGATGTGAAAAACAAAAGAAAAATTAAGGAAAAACGGGAATTTTTACGCAAAATCGATTTTGGTTATTGGTGTAACTCTAAAACAAATGACCGTAGATGCATGAAATTTTCACTGGTTGTTTATATTAGCATTTTCTATACACCATAAAATTTTCCAAATATTTTGACTCTTTTTGAGCTGTTTACAGCCATTGTCAGTTTTCAATTTTTTTAGTTTTTTTTTCTATAAATATCAATAAAATTTTATCTATTGAGTAAAAAAGCTTGAAAATTTAATAAAAGGCTCCTAGTTTATTGTTTCAAAGGCAGATGAAAAAAATTAAAAATCCTTAGTCACAGTTTTTAATTATAAGCATTTAAAGTTCAAATTTTGACAAAATACGGAAAAATCACGAAAAATAGCAAATTATTTTGATGAGAATTCATAAAAATTTTTCTTTTTAAATCTAAGATTTGAAAATGTAATATAAGATTACTCATAAGTTTGTCTACCTTTATCGAAAAAAAAATATCTAAAAGAAACTTAAATTAAATTTTTATGAGCGTCTGAAATTTATATTTTTACAACATTTGATATTTACTCGATTTCTCATGTAACGATTTTTTTTATTTTATTGTAATTAAAAAACGAATGACTGTAGATACTTGAAAATTTCACTGAATGTTTATATTAGCATTTTCTATACACCATACAATTTTGAAATTATTTTGACTCTATTTGAGCTGTTTACGGACATTGTCAGTTTTCAATTTTTTTAGTTTTTTTTTCTATAAATATCAATAAATTTTTATTTGTTGGGTAAAAAAGCGTGAAAATTTAATATTAGACTCCTGATATATCGTTTTAATAGCAGTTGAAAAATATTAAAAATACATTTGCACAATTTTTTTTTATAAGCATTTAAAGTTCAAATTTTGACAACATTTATCAAATTTATAATTTATTAATTATTTTGTGGTTAAAAATTTATAAAATGTTTAACTTTTATGGCTAAGGATTGAAAATTTAAAACAAGGCTCCACGTTAATATGTTATATATAAATTACTTTATTCACAATAATATCATCAAATATACTTGGTAATATCATAGGGTGACTGACCGTTTTCGCTCAGAATCGTTTTTCTTATACAATGATATTATATCATTGAATTCAAATTTAACACCATCCATTACAGTGACCCACTTGTAACCTACCGTACAGCAGAGCGACATCCACTTATCCACCTTTTTTTTTTTGATAATGATTTGCGTTTCTATGGCAAAAAAAAAAATTTTACGTAAAATAGGTTAGATAAAAAAAGTTGTATTCAGTCACAGATACACAATATCTAGATATGTTAAAATAATAAATAATAATTATTATTATCAATATTATTTCATGACTCAACTCAGAATCTAAGATATAATACATTTGTTTCGACATGTATAACATGTCAGCTTTTAGCTGGGGGGTCATTCTATAATTTTGTGCGACACGGAGAGATCGTTACTGTAAAGTCATCGTGTTGACTGTTGAAACTGAGATCTTAAATTTTATTGTATTTTTCTGACCGAATACACGTTACAGTTTCCATGACAACCATACAATAACAAAGATGAAATGAATGTTACATTGTTCTTAGGTTGCCTTTAGCAACCGATGATTAATATAATTAGGTTACGATGGCAACATGCAGTGTAAATACTTCTTGATTTGTTTTTGTTTTACGTAAGTTTCAGAACCACCGGTTGACTTTTGTTGATAATAAATTATAACCAATTTTTAAGTGCACGTATCGAGTAATACATTTAATTTTCACTTCCCAACACCTTTCGCTAATAGACCCACCTTTCGGTTTTCAGGTTTCCAAACATATGTTTAGAACACCTTATATCCCCGTCGTGTCCGTTTGTCCGTCCGTTAGTTACCAGTACATAGTTACGATTGTTAATATTAGGGTATTTATTTATGGCCCGTAGCTACTGTACTATACATGGAGTTATTGCGATGCATTAAAATACGTTTAGAAATCGAGAATTGAACGCGGTCACAGAGTGAGTTTTCCAAACGTGTTATCACTAAATATTTCTTACAAAATATATTAAAGTATAACTATATACTCACAGAATGACTGGTTTTATTATAATTTATAAATATGGCAAGGATTTCTTATTATTATCTCATATTTTTTTCCTCTAGTCCAAATACATTTATAGTCAGTTAATATGTGAAATACTATAATATAGGTACTAATGGTTTTTAATGTGTCCATTCACTAATCGTTAGTGCGAGTGTGCGACACATGTTTGCCGTGTAGAAAAAAAATAAAATTATGTTATAGGTTGTACGTGACATTTGGTGCAACATTTATATTATAAACGATTTCGAAGAATGTCGCTAGTTCAAAGTGAAGGTGATAAATTATGATGGTTATTTGTTTACTTATGATAATATTCGAAATAATTTAAAATATAGTTTTTTGCATATCTATTTTTAAATGTTTTGATGTAGCACATAATATTATATCATTGCCTTCTTTATAAATATTATAATATTTAGCACGTCATGAAATGTGTATGATATTAACGACAATGTTATATTACATTTTACCGTTAAGTTTTTATGTAGACGTACAATTAATATAATTTACAAAAACATATTAGTACACTATTTTAATGAATTGAAATCAAATTTATTTAAACTTATTATACACGACTCATTAATCCCTCCGTTGTTTGTGGCTTTACGGTAATTCATATTTGCGACAAAACAATATATATAATATTATATATGACTCAATCCGCCCACCTATGTAAGCATTTACACCATTCCTCAAACATAGACGGGTTCGGACGCAACAAGTTATAGCCGCTCCTATGGGATCGCGACGCGAGTGGCATTATATTACAATCACGGTAGATATTATGGTAACTATTTGCCTATAATTAGGCGTAGCTTTTTTCGGGCGGTTCCGCGAGCGAAAAGAGACACGCGAACGAGATGGGACAATAAGACTAGAAGCGAGGAATCATCGGCGGCCGTCCGCAATAATAAACGATGATTGGCATTTCCATACATAGATAATATTATTATTATTATTATTTATTATCATCATCCGAGCCCGGCTGTGCAACAATAACATACGCAGTCCGTCGCCGCAATTTGTAGGCCTATTGAACATCGCAGTATTTTATACGCGGCCGACGAATTCCGCGTGTGCACCGACCAGTGTACGCGCCTGTAATAATATTACCACCGTCGTCGTCGTCGTCTGCATTGTATAACATACAGGGTGATTCATCAAGCACGCCTAACCCCATATTTTTTTGTTACCGAAATAATGCGTCCGTCCGAATTCAGATGTTTGGAATTTTCAACGACATACTAAAATACCGCATGTTATTTTCAATTACTTGGATTTTCATACTATTTAAGGAGTGTCATTATTGAGAGGGTGATTCAAAATTTTGATTTTCAAATGAGAATCAACCTTTTTTTCAATATAAATTGCTTAGCAGATGATTTTTTTGAAATCCTTATGTATCCAAATTCAAATTTGAATGGATGTTTCCGAGTTATTATAAATTAAATACTGAGGATTAATAGCTCATCGTGACGATGGGCTTAAAAACGTAATGGCTTTAATAATGATATGAAAATTGTAGTAGGTGATTACCTAATACTAATATATTACCGTTTTATAAATTGTGTAAATATTGTCCGAGCATAATAAGTAGGTAGGTAGGTACAAGGTATATCAAAATTAAATATTGCATATATTTTATATTTTTCCAAACCATTTTTAAGGACTATATTATCCTTAGAACTTCTAAATGTTTTAATAACTCAGAAACTACTCATTCGAGTTTTTGAAATAGGTTAATTAACAACTATCTACTTATCAATTCATAAAGTAAGACAGGGAGGTTGTAATTTGAAAAATAGAAATTCGTATCGCCACACGACACTGCAGCAGCTAATACTATCAAAGTGTTTAAAAATATGGCGTTTCAGTAAGTTCCAAAAATCACAATTTGAATAAATCCACTATAAAAAAAAGGGGGGTAGGGGGAAAGGGCATGAGTATACTTGGTGGAACCGCCCTGTATATAATAATAATATATTGTAATGTACCTTCGACGGCGATGATAACAATAACAACGACGACGCGTATGCGACGAGGCACCATACGAGCAGCGGACACTGCAACAATTATCATAATATTGTGTTCAGTTGTTGAACTTTTCGTCTTGCCCCTTACAGCGGTGGAGTGGCGCGTGCGTGACTTATGCGTCGGAATAATATACGTGAGGAGTGCAGTGGCGGCCAGTGGCGGCGGGACCGGAGACCGACGAGATGGCACCGGCGCGGCGGCCGCATCAATCATCTCGCGTGCATAATATTACACTGCAAGTGTAGGTACAGGGTGTGTGTTTTCTGCGGTCGTACGATCGTTGCACTTGCAGTTTTATAGATCTAATAGACGTGTAGTTGACGTCAAAGCTCTCGGCTGGGTCGGTAATCATTTTACAGACGTTTGCATTACCGGGAAAGTCGTTTTTTTTTTTTTTTTGTCGTTTGGTTTCATGATAAATAGGTATAGATTAAATACAACGAAAAGTTAAGGCTTTGAAGTTATATATATAGTTTAATTTATGCACACAGTGGTATTACTTGTGGTATTTACTACAATAACCACTGATACACCGTCAAGAATATAACTCAATTCGTGTAATTTAACAATTACTTGCGATTGATAGTAACGATAAACGATTGCCTATGGGCGCGAATAGTGTTTGAGATTTGAGGTGACTGAAGAGATTTTGACGTAGAGACGAAAATATTTCCAAATTATATTGCAATGCGGTGTAAAATATTCAGGGTTTTTGGTGGGTGGGGGAGTTATACAATGGTTGGGGGGGGGGCTAAGTAACCCCAGCCACCCGCTATTTACGCCCATGCAAATCTAACCTATCATAGTACCTTTGTAGTACTACCTGCTCGACAATTAAAATAATATAATAATATAACTTTGTGTTTTTTTTAAAATAAAATTGGATATTTGAGATTTTTAAGTTATTTTAGTACTTCTAAAGGAAAGAATTATAATGTATATATTTTATTACATGTATTTTATTGTAGTTATTGTGTAGTAATACTATACTATAGTATATTGTCCATAGTCCGTATATTCCATTCTCTCTTAACACCGATGGGTACCTTATCGTATTTAACACACATGGGAGAAAACGAGTGTGAAAATTCAAACTTATATTTATATTTTTATAATATTTATAACGAAAATAGTATTTTAAAAATTAAGTTTTAATTTATCTGTTATATTTTATCCATATAAATGTGGAATCTCTTATCGATTATCTGTAGAAAGATATTATTTTCAGTGCTATTTGTTATGTCTTATCTAGATAATTTTTGCATTATCTTTGTACCATGATATACTGACTATAAGTATAATATAATTAATACAATTATACACCCTGTATACTTCACCGCGGGACTCGCGTGCGTGTGTACACACTATATACGACCTATGCGACGTGACTTTTCATTTCCATTTTTATCTTTTTATTTTACGTTTTTTTTTTTTTTTATCCTTGTACCCACATAATATATGTATATATACATACAAGATATATATATATATATTATATACGCGTCTTAATGGACAGCGGCGACGAGGACCCATACAAACGACTTCGGAGGCGGAGGCTGCAATTGCATCCACGTGCATCTTCGCGGCGGACACACGTGCAGTGCGGCGGACTGTCGTACATTATCTCTATATAAACATATACGATATGCCTGCATACGTATTATTATATATTTTTTTCCTTCTATTCTTCATTTCGTACGCACGACGATAATAACCGTCCGCCGCCGCCGCCGCCGAGGCTGTCGTGATACCGCGAGCTTATTATTATATTGCAGTCGTCCACGAAAATAAATTTTCCTCGTCCGGATAATAAATCCGGCCGCCGAGGCAACAGTAATAATAGTACCTATATGTACGCAATAATAATAATCGTTCGTTGTCAGGAGATCTTCATCGGAAATTCCACGCGACGACGACGTTATACACATACATTATGTACTATAGTATACTACCTATACATATTGTGATTCCGTGACATTTCCTCAAACCGCGGTCATCCGCGCGTGGTATATTTAATAATGATATAATATGTTATTATAATGGTCGGACGATGAATTCGTAGTACGATCACTATCATACAGGGTAATTCGCGTAACACATTCGCCTCCCCCCCCCCCCCATTTTATCCTTCAATCGTGAATTTCAAATTTTTTACAACACAATGGACCGTATTCTCAAGTCTTATTAATGTTTTTTAAACCATTTAAAAAGTGTCCTGTGGCGGTACAAACTTTTTTCTTTTAATATAGAACCAATCTATGCAAATTATAATCCAAATGATTGTTTTGAAAATTGATACTATGACTCTAAATCAAAATTCGAACGAGTAGTTTCTGAGTAATTAAAATGTGTATATATTAAGGATAATAAATAATCCTCAAAAATCGCTTTGCAATACTGTAATAATTTAGATGCAATATTTAATTCAATACGTTTTATAGTTACTATTGGATAGTTTTTATAAAATATAAAATATAGATGGACGAACCATTTTTATTGATATTAACTACTAACTGATCCCGTGCACTTCGTTACCCGTTAAATGTACAGACTGTATATGATTCAAACTTTGTTCAATGCCTCATTTAGTATTCGGTGTATGATGTTCTAGATTCATCTTAACTTTTCTGTTGCCCGGAAAAAAATTCTTATTCGCAGCAGTATATATTATTATCAGGTAGGAAATCTATCTGTGGTAGATCGCGGACCCCGTGCTGTTTGTACGTAAGTGCATGATTTAACTATAAAGTATCAAAGTTATACCAAGTTTGTCGTTTTTACTTTCTTCCACCTACTGTGGATTAACCACCGACACATATATAATATCAAAACACAGCGTACAAAAAAATTAAACGCATTGAATGAATACACTGATTTTGCGGCAACCAATAATTATTATTATAATAGCTTTAAAACCACGGCAACCATTTATAAACAAAAATTTCCACCGTAAATCTCTAAATCCCCGTTTGAGCACATCCCCTGGTTGGACCTAGGGGAATGATATGAGAATCTAAACCATCCGAGGCGTCACCTAAACGCATACAAAAAAATTCATTCAAATCGGTCCAACCGTTTAGGAGGAGTTCAGTCACAACACACGTACAGTAGAATTATATATATAAAGATAGACTTATTATTTGATAATAATATAATAATAATAAATATTAAAAAACATCGTACAATTTCAATACTTTGAAAGAATCGATTCAAATAAACTTTTTTGAGTAATGTTAAATAAATGATTATGACATGGATATTTTTTTTTCCATGATAATATGGTTATTGGTCAATTACTTATAAATTATCGTTTTTGTATTTAGTTTTTTAGACTTTTTTTTAATTTTTTAAATTTTTCTCTGTAAGAACCATCCTTGTACTTCAAGGAATATTATAAAAAAGAATTAGCGAAATCGGTTCAGCTGCTCTCGAGATTTGCGCTTAGCAACACATTCAGCGATTCATTTTTATATTATAAATAATTTAAATATCATTATATGGCCCCACCGCCCACGAATCTTCCAACTATCAAGGATTAATTTATTATCATACTAAGTTAAATAAATAATAACTAAAAACTACTTACTTATTTAAATTTTGATTTAGACATATGTCGATATTTTGAAAAAAAACCATCTGGAAAATGTACAGTATGTAAACAAGGTTGGTTCTAATTTGTATCTCCATAGGACACTCTAAACGATTTTAACATAATATCCTTAAATATACTTAAAAATGCCCTGAATCATAATTTGAATAAATTCACCTTTAAATGAAAAAAACGGAATTTGAAATGCTCTGCGAATCACTCTGTATATTATATGCGATCGTCCACAGAGCTGTACGCGCCATCATCGTGTATTTTATAGCGTATCTTCGACTTCTGGTCATAAAGTACAACCGTCGATTACACAACGTTATATGTACGTATATAGTCACGGTTACACGTCGCACAATTATATCACATATTTTTATCGTCGCGTCGACCGAAAACCGACATTTCCGTTTTCAAACAGGTGTCCGACATCCCGCGTGTGCAGTGATATTATATGTCATCGTACAATCTACAGGGGAGGGGGGGAACTCATGTGGTTAGAAATCGTTTTTGGCCGGTAATACTGGATTTGGGTCACTTTGTTATTGTACGTTGCGCATTTACGGTTAAAATGCTAGGTAATAATAGTATAATATTTTGTGTGTGGCAATTTACAATGGATATTTTAAATCTGGAAAACGTCTGAGCTTTATGAAGATTATATTATTATTATTGTTATTATATCATTGTAATTATTATTATTATTAGAGTCATATGATTTTAACGATATTATTATTTATGTTTTATAATGTGAAAACGATTACGCTTAAGTATTAGTACAAAGTATATAATCAAAAATAAAATCTACGAAAGTCAAATGACACTGCATTTTTTCAATGATAATGTAGGTACGAGCCTGATTTGCATAAAATAAATTGATTAAGTATAGGTATTTTTTAAATATTTAATTCAGCATTATAAGTTACCGGGGATGGATTTTTTTAAGCATATTACTTGTTTTTCTTCTCTGCCTTCCCGTGCTTGCTAGCCATATTATCGTTATTCGACCGCCGACGCCGAAATACGGACCGTAAATCGTTGCCGATGCAAGAACGGCGGGGAATCCGAATGTTAATAACCATACGACCATACATGACCGCGCTGTTTAATAGGTTCCGTTTAAAATCATAATAATATTTTACGAATAGTTTACATATCTCATTTACGTATACTGTACACACATGTTCGGTTTCGTAAGCTATACAATTAATGTACAATAATGCGTATGGTAGTAACGACGATAATAATAATAATGTATTATTATTATTTGTTTTATTTTTTTTTTTTTTTTTATATTTTTTTTTTTTTATATACATATAATACGCCTGTTATAATATAGTAAACTAGTTTGTAAACTGACCAGAAAAAGTCGCACGCAGAATACAGGGTGTGTTTATTTTATTCAAATGCTTGGGTGCTATTATAATATAATAAAAAATATATAATATTTTGCGAGTGGGTCTTGGAGTTATTTCCTATGTTATATAAGTTATAACCTATATATCCTTGAAAAACGTTAGCGCACATTTTGGAAATATTACTAAGACATTTATAATTGCGTGCATACAACAAATTAATTACTATGAATATAATATATAATTATTATCTGTATAATTATAAAAAAATCTAATTATTCATTTAATTACCTACTATAGTAATAATAGGTAACATAAATTAGATACAAAGTTACATGATCGTGTGAATGTATAGATCATAGAACGGATGATTAGTTATGTATATTATTTCAAGACTAAAGTCGACAAGTCGTTATAATATATTATATAATAACAATCGAAAATATAAATCATCAACAATAGATGGAATGCAATCAACGTATCGTGCATAATTTATAATTTGTACATTAATATTAGTTACTCATACAGTCATACTATGACTAATACTATGGTAAAATTTAACCAATTTTTTTTTCTTATGCTTATAAACGTTCCATTAACCTAATAAAGGTACGATTCAATATGTGCAAATGGTTGACAGCCGACAATAGTGTATTAAAATTGGATTTTCTTGTTTGTGTGTGTCATATGTGTGTATGTGTGTGTGTGTGTGTGTGTGGTGGGGGGGGGGGGGGGTAATTGAAATAATATGTTACCTAAAGATTTGAATATTTAATACAATTTTCAATTTTTCAGTCCATACCCCAATTTTCATTTTTTTCTTCGTTCAAACGGCAACGTAAAAATATCGATTCATTGCACAGGTGCAATTATACCGAAAGAATATTTCCATCAGTGATATTTTTTTCGTTAACAATAATTGCTTTTCAGAGTTTCCCCCACCGATATTTGATCAAATTCAAAAGCATGCATCCGCCATTTTCAGTTAAGTCTGAGACAGCTGTGATCAATACAACTTTTAGAGATAATGACGCTTAAAAAAAAAATATTCTCTTTTTGCGGTGTATATTATTATAATATTGGTAATTTGCTTACACCGACGTCGAAAAATAGCTACAGAAGTAAATTACGTGAGTGCATTGGGTATAATAAGATCAAATATATATTATACTGTATAATTGGGTAATATCGCTACCCACAGAAACTGAAAACGTTGTGTAGTATTAATGCGAGGCGGATCATATAATAGTTTTGAAGAAGTAAAACATCGATTAAAATCTTAATAATATGGTTCGTGCAAAACGTATATTAATATATTATAATGTGTATCATATAAAATATTATGATAGAAAAAACTGTAAGTACCTACTTCGCTTTTAAAACATCGCACTTAAAACCGTGCACTTAGTGTGTACGATCATAATATATTATCGCGGCTGTATTGTATAGTGGTCGTGCCTATATTGTATAAAATAATAAATATAATATAATACCATACGTCTATATCTACGAGTATACGACGAGTACTTGTAATAATATATGATATAGACTCAATGACGACAGTTGTTATATTATTTTAAGTATCGTTGCTAATTGAAATGTTCTGTCGCCGAGTAAAACTCTAAAAAAAAAAAAAAAACACTGACGCGTGTTCGACTTGTTTACTATATGCGTTATTAAAATCTAAAGAACGTCGTCGCGATTTACGATCGAAACTTTATAGATCTGCGAAAACAAATTAATCACGGAACACGATAGAGTGACTGGCCAGACCTTCACGTAGACTGTAGAATACATATTTTTTTTGTTATTCGACGTTTGTAAACATTTGATCGTTAAGTTTCTCGGTCAATCCGTACAAATCCTGAGATATCTACTATTATCATTAATTTAAGCTTAATAATACATTGTTGGATAAAACTGATTGTATCCAATATAATGTGTAGTTAACGTATAAAAATGCCCAATAATGAAAAATGGTGAAATGACAGGGATAAACCGCACCAACCGAAAATATGATATGCACTATACAGGATCTTATAATAGAAATAACTGAAAAATGTAATGAACTAACTAATATAAAATACATTTTGTTTTAATCGATATTCAAGCAATTTGGTCTTTTGATGAATTCGAATTCAACGATTAGGGAGGTCCAAGTCCAACATTTTATAGTTGGCGTGAAATTCAAATTTTAACTATTGTATTAATATTTTGAATTCTAATTTAAAAAGAAAAAAGCGGGTAAGTGGAAGTCTCTCTACTGCACAATAATTTACAAGTGGGTGACTGTAATGGATCTGATGTTAAATTTGAATTCAACGATATAATTATATCAATTTAGTATTGTATACGAAAAATGATTCTGAGCGGAGACAGTTTGTCAGTATAGAAAATTCTATTATAAACATTCAGTGAAAGTTTCATGTAGAAACGGTCATTCGTTACACTAAAAACCAAAATCGATTTTGTCAAAAACCGATTTTGCGTGAAAATTCCCGGTATTTTTAGTTTTTTTTTTTTCTTGTTGCTTTTCGAAAACATTATGACCTCCCAATGCACCGATTTGATTCATTTTCACATCGAAAAAGATACTAAAATTGATAATAAAAGCATTATTTCGACTGGTTATCGTGTACACGGGCACAAAAAACAAATTTAAAAAAAAACCACACACACTTCATTGTAAAATCAATACATTTATCGCACCACTGAAAATCTAAAATAAAAAAAGAAATGCATTCCGAAAACCGCGGGGATAGATGTAATTACACATATTATTTAATGTTCGAACTAAAAAACGACAAATCATTATTACATTACGCCTCGTGTACGAAGTATATAATATACGCACTCACCTATACCAGGGCTGTACAGTTATCGCGTATAATAGCAATCTCGAGTTATGTAGTTATTTGTCATGACGTGGTGTACATAATATGAACACACTACGCCGCACTATAATAGATTATAATAAATACATAATATAGTATGTAGAAGTATTCGTCGTGTCCGTTTATTGACGATATAATATGCAAGACAGTGCGAAATAAATTTTCTCATTCTATATCTGATTTTATTTTTTTACCTGTAGGAATTTTACCTATATATATGTTATGCACTTGTGTACTTTATCGACGCAGGCATACTATTATATTATGCTCGTACCTATAATATTTCAGCTGCAGCGTTTGTTCTCTCACGGAACTTTTATCGACATGTATATTATTATATTTTCCATACCAGCCGCGGTTATTCAGTATAGATTTAGTGATTCGCATACATATTGCATTAGTGTATAATATACAACATATTATATGCATATAACACACTTATATAATATATTGTAATAATACACATATACGCGCGACTCTTTTAACGCCGAATGCTGGACCGACTTGCCTGTTAATAACTTAACGTCTCGTCGAGCGAGTGCGCTTAATGTATACGCAATATAATACTATTTATGGGTCTTTAGACGTCTTATATATAGGCGTGACAAATAATATGCGAATAGGATTCACAAATCCGCTGGGGCACGATACGTCGTCTCTGTTCAATCGAGACAATGTCGTAATATTATAATATATTTATAGGTATTATGTTAACGATAAGTCTTTGCATTCGAAAAAAACGAAAGTGAACGATTAATCGGACTGATAAATATGCATTGGTGAACGATTGTTTAGTATGATATTATATAGTCATCGTACAAGACCTCCACGAGAAGAACTTGAAACTTCTTGCAAACGTTGACGTCCCCATATAGTCACTATTAGGTATGGTACATCAATAATACGGTGGTTTAATCACGTATGGGGGTGTAGGGCACGCAAAACTTATGTATACCTAAGCCGCTGTGCAAAGCCCTGGACTTAAATACTGCAAGTACCATAGCACTTCTCTGCGTCCGGCGCCCACTCGTAATGGACAGCTCTATAATATACGCATAATACATTAAATAGTGTTATAAACATGATATGTTCTGTGTGGAGTATTCAATTTTGTTAATGAGTGTACAACGATTGATTGTTATAAATTAAGTCATTTTATGCAATACATACATAGACATATTATATGTCTTAATATAGACTATTTCCTAGTTCCTACACGACGACCGACCGCGACATTATGGTCACATGGTATACGCGAATTCTTTTCGGATCGTGTCTTGCGCTCGACTGCTGCAGCTGCTGGAATAATGATATTGTGTTATATGATACACATACGTAAATAATATTATCATGCAGCTCAAAAGACTCGTTTCCTGCAGCAGATCTCGGGTGGTTTACGCGGACGACCTTTAATAGTTATTACACCGAGGACAGTGTCTCGTTCCAAACATAGTGTGGTGGTCCGAATAATAATTATCATCGTTGTGAAAGATGGCCAACGCGGCGCATTCCTCGTTTTCAGAGAACAAAACAAAAAAATAAATAAATTAAACACACTCGAAGTTCATATCACATATGTATATTATATTATACCATAAGCATTTATACGCGTACACCGTAAGCATAATAAAGCATCGAATAGGAAGAGTAATAAATTAAACAAGTTTGTATGTGTATAGTATAGTATTATATATAGGTATGTATATCGAAATTAGTAAAGCTGTTAGACTAGATTCGGATGTGTATATACGTAACGCGACTCTTATTGTGCGGCCTAAGTGACTTTGTTCGTTTTAGTATTATTATATTGGATATATATATATATATGTGCGCTGCCCAACGCGTACTTCTGGTCAGTCGTAAATTATTATATGAACTCGCAGCCACGCAATTTTGTTTCCTATATTGTTAGTGTTTCTTTGTATAATGTATTTTTTGGATTCGGATCGGACTGAGAGAGCTGTTTATTTTTATTTATATATATATATTGGGTTTACGATGATGTGTGGGTTTTTATATATAATATATTTTTTTTTTTTTTTTGGGGGGGGGAGGGGGGTTGTTTGAGTGCTAGGATGAAAAGGACGTTATGGTTATAAAATGGAATAACTCGTTTAAAAGTACTATAAAGAAATTATCATATCGACAGCCGAAAATTGAAATGTAATTTATAATAAAGATTTACCATAAAAGTCTATATAACTGTCATTCCGTGTAGTTTTAACTATTATTGCGCCGGTACCTGTAACCTATTGAGCTTAACACATTATATTGATGATGCAGATTATCTATCGTACCACTCAGGGAAGACGGCATCGATTTTTATGTGATACACAAACGATATTGGTTTTAAATTTATTGGTAAAAAATGAATTTTATACAAAAATTTCGAATAACGTATATTTTATGTCTACATATACATATATGATATTATAATATCGTTTGTAGACATTTTAAAGTGAATTAAATTTTTTTTTTATGTTGTATACGGTGATCGCGCACACCACGTGTGTTTGGATGCACTCATTTTTTTAATAACACTTGTGTAAACCTATATAGTACCAAATGGGAGGAATCTGCGGCGCAACAACGAGTATGCCTACTACCTATATGTCCTATGCCTATATAATATTATTGTTGTTAACTAATTTGAGCACGAAAGTGCTCACGTGCGGCATTTCGTGATTAGATCGAACACGTTTTGCTAGTAGGTACTTGTACACGCTCGGTATGGAAAATGCTTGAAAATTATGCAACGCAATATAAATAATTGTTCTTGGGCCTTGATACGCATTTGCCATTTTTGCCACAATCGCGGTATCTCATCGGTGATACAAAAATAATAACGAAAACGGTTGTTCTGGTATCAAATGACTCGTTATTTACGACGTGTTTCATTACGCCTGCGATATAGGTATATAGGTACATTTCCATGCGAATAAAACTGAACATAATATTTTAACGTCCTCCCGAGGCCGACCACTAAAAACTGTATAATTTATAAATTATTCGTATTATATAATGTTATTGTTATTATTATCCGATACGACAAAGACGCTGTATGGGTATGGTCAATTTTATTTCAGGAGTAGACTTGGTTCGGCCATTTCCTATACTGACTCGTCGTACTATATTATACACTGTGTAGCATCAAAATACCCGAATTACCGCGGCGCCAATGAATTATAAAAATTCAAATCCAAAAAGAGCATTAAAATGAGAGTTTACAACCTCGTCCCCGACTTGATTGAACGTAGGTGTGCGAGAACTGCCAGTCATATATAATAATATTATTATAATATACAATGCGTACATACACTGCAGGAGTCTAAAATCCGATTGTGTTACCTTTAGGTATTATAAGCACCGCGCTCAAGTCGTTCGAGGGTCAAAAATGGTTTTATGAAAACGTTTAAGTATAGGTAACTACAGTGTTACCATAAATGATAATGCGATAACTCGTTCGTGTAAATATCGAGTTTCCAATCGAAATCACATTTTAGAATGATATTGCAGACGGTGGCAGATAATACAACAATACACATACAATATACTCTGTACATGCTGCATACAAATTAAAAAAATATTATACTATCGAAATAAGGTTACAAGAATTATATAGGTACACTACCTATGTCTCCTTAACTCGTATTTCTTCGCAGGAAAAATAGTGTGTTATATGAAATCATTGTTTATACAATGCGCCTAATTAGTTTGTCCCGATACGGTGCACCTACTATAATAAATAATAACGTTCAACTGCTTACGTTTTGGGCTCATTTTTAAGCACAGCTTCGTGTATTGTACATTTAATTGTTGTGCTAATGACTAGGGTAAAATACATACCATATATACGCCACCATAATGAGTCAAAGTACACTGAAGGCTGACATAAGTCCATTTTTCATTTTGAGTATCTATACCTCAATAATAGGTATCTTCAGAGTAAGTTACAAACAATTCAACTTCGTTAAGTTAATATAATAGATATAGCGATCTAAATTCTACTACACCTATACTTATTAATATCAATAAAAAATAATTACTTTGTGACAGTAAATATTTTTGTCAGCTTATCATAATTCTGTTCCATACCAACTATATGTATATGAATATTAATTTATTATTAGAGGTGCAGGCTTCAATGACATATTATTATGTTATTAGTCTATAGTGTTAGATTAAAAAATACATTATTATTATTTATTATAGATTTAAATTATATTTTTTTAATATTGATCTGTATGTTTAAAATACTTAAATATATTAATTTCCCATTTTGTCCACTCCATGACATCCTTTCACCCCAAGTTAGAGGGTATCCACACTGGTGGGCATCCCTCCTCACGTTATTCATATTTTATTTATCATAGCCCATACTCTTATTGTGCCTTCTTGTGGACAAATTGTGTATTTTATTAATAATAATAAAAAAAATATATTATTAGTGCTGTATTGCCTGATCGCTTTTTTTTTTATGTTTTTCATGTGTCATCCGATGGGTTTCGGTCCTTTGATAATCAGTTATGAGTGAGTGATTTGTGTTTTGTGGTAAATTTCAGTCTGTGAAGATACTTACCTACGAATTACATTATAATGGTACAACATGTAAATAATGAATTAAACCTTTAAAAATGTTTGTTAGCAAAAATAAAATGTTTTGATTTTTGGTGACAACATTTTAATAGTGAATATTACACATATAATACGATCTTAGCCATGTCCTAGAAGATCTTTGTAAATTAATATACATATATCCAAAACAGTTTTTAAAAACATAATATTAGTATTAGCATATTTTTTTTTAGGGTCATTGATCATAATAATATATTATTTTTTTTATCCCAACTCGCCGTTCTGCACGCATTGAACGTGGCTCGTCTATTCGGTTTCTATATAAATTATACAATATTATAAAGCATTACAGCATGATCGTCCGATTTTTTTTTCGTCGCAAAATATATATAATAATTGATAACATTACGTTCGTTACAAGTATCTACACAATATATCGTCGTGTTATATTTATGTAATAATAATAATAATATCATAAACACGCCGTGTAATAAATAATAATGCTCGGCGGCCGCCGCCATCAAATTTCGTCTGCCGTCCACGGTCATTAACGAAACATTGTGCGATAGGTACTATATTATATTATATTATAACTTATGAGACACACACGCCGGACATCGTGTAGGTACATTATAATATTAGGCATATTATGCTGCGATACCGAACCTAAATATTTAGTGTCAAATTCATTCCGGTTTGTTTGTTTGTGTTATTATTTAACACGTCAAATCGATTATCGTGGTCACCGGTGTTTCTATACGCGTTTTTTATCATAACATTTAAACGCACGAGTACATGACGTGTACCTACTACCTACCTATAATATGTAAAGTAATGAGCGTCACACAGGTAATTATAATATTTCCCCGCGTTAACGACCCGCGCGTATAATGTGTCTATGTGATATGAAATCTTATCTATTATAAATGTCCTGTCATGTGCCTATAAAATAATTTAATGGTCCACGTACAACCGCATCGGAGATTTCGTGCTCAATATTAATATATATAGTATTATTATAACCTAGGTATTATAATTCATACCGTAATAGCTGGTGGTCTGCAGCTCCACACGGACTTATCGACTCGTTTTAACACCCCTGGGAAATGCGGTCCATACGTCTTCGAATCGAACAATGACAATATAAACCCCGACACGCGAAGATTATTGGAAGAAAAATACAAATGTGTCTAATGACCACCATACCAATAGTAATAACAACAATTATTTTTGATTTAAACTTTTAAATGTATAGAGAAGGATCTATGCATTCCATGTTTGAACAGTGAGTGGACAAACAACTATAGTTCTTATTATGATTTATTTTACAAGGCTTAATATGTATGCGTTTAAACTTTATAATAATAAATCAAAAACAAATATTATATTTATTTCTTCTTGAAACAACACAATATAAATATGATATTTTTCTTAAAACTACATTTTTAATCAACTGCAGTATTTAAAAAGGCTGACTTGCTGTACAGTAGGTGTTGAGTGGGTCGCTGTGATAAAAATTATCAACTAGACATAACTTTCTACCAGACACTAGCCTTAAAGTTGAAAATCTAAGTATTTTTTAACTATAAATCGTGTACACATAACACATACAAAAAAAACACATTTTAAAATCAATACACTCATCGCTCCGCTCAGAATCAAAAATGTAGATGCTTTGAGTAAATATTAATGGAATGGGATGTCGGATGTGTTTTTTTTTTTATTTGAAACGGCTAATTTAATAATTATATAATTTGCTATAAATATGAGTATTATTAATTTATTACATGATACATTTCAGATTATTAAATATGTTCAATTTGTAATGTATCAATATTGATTTGGCTTATATAAAAAAAAAAGGAGGCGACCGATATCGATATTCCTTAAATACATCATATTCGATCAAAGTGTATCTAAGGTTCTGGCGCTCCCATACACATTACTTAAGTTGTACATGATTACACCGATGGAGTTTCTTAAAACTTATCCGGCAGAAGAGTGAGATAATATTATTTCAAATATTGTCGATCGGCTACAGCAATTTATTATATTATATATTATTATCGTTGGCAGTACGGAAGTCGACGATGCCTTAACCAGGAGTGGTTCTAGTTCAGAACTTAAATAACACATACTTACAAAACCACCGATGACCAAAAACAGTGCCGTTATATAAGTGGCCGAAGACCGTAGAGAGATGTTTGCGTGAAAATCTATAGGCTAAACATAACAATAAAATATAACAGTTGATAAATAGCATTTTATAAAACGTATGAATTTAAGGATAACTGAAAAAAAACTAAATGAAATAAGTTATAAAAATATAAAATTATTCTTTTTGTCACTAAAAAATTAAAATCAATTTATAGTAGTTATTAACCGCGGTTATAACATAACAATATAATATGGAAAATAAACTTCGATAAATAATAATAATTTAGAAATTCAAAGTTACGGCGTTACCTAGCTATTTACTTTTTGTAAAAATAGAATATTTGCGAGAAATATTAATACACTTAATATTTTATCAAAGAAACTCACGTTGCTCACTCGCTATTGTTGAAGTCAGTCATCTTATCTACATACCGAATCATTTTCCTAAGTGAACACGAGATATAACCTTCCCCGTAAATAAGGATCACATCGTAATATGCTATGTGAGTATATGAGGAATAAAAAAATCGAATGTTATTATAGCACCGGCCACTTCTATACTACCTAATAGGTGTACGATTTTCTACTTAAAAATGTGTTACGCGACAATATTATTGGATCATCAATATTTCACTAGAAAAAAGTTTTAACGGACAGAAAAAAATCACTATATGGTTATAATTTATAATTATACGTTTCCCGAAGCTTCCTGCAGAATATATTGTTTCGAATTAAAATCGAAATTGAAAAAGCTATTACAAATCCAGTGACCAGTGGGCACTTCAAACCCAGTGACCAGTAGGCACTTAGCTAATAGGCAATGTCCAATGTATATATTATGCGTATTGATCACCCGGTGGTTACAACGTGAGCGTAAATCATTTAATACATCAGATTAGCGTGTGCCATTGACCAATGTGCATAATAATGTTATAACAATATAATATTATTACTGCATCGTAATATTATATTGAACGGCCGTACATTTTCTTAGACGTAGTTGAAGTCGAGACGGTATAATAAGTGATGATTATTACGTACTCTATCAAAATTAAAATAACAAAAAGTACCCAACTTATACCTACGATATTAATTTTTAATCAATTATTTTTCAAACCAAGACGTAATTACCGATCGAATTTGGCCCACGGGAGTTGCGTATTATTATTATATATAATATATATTATTATGTAAATGTTTTTCATCGCTTTTGAACTGAGCACATTCTAATATATTATAACAGCCATTATTAATAATCGAATCTGTGTAGGAGTGATTTAAAAACGATTAAGAGGACGCCACAACCACGCGTGTGATATTCTTCGTATTACAAAACGTACCTACATCAAAGCAAATTTTAATTCAGCAGAACCATTTTCGTGTTGTTAACTTTAACGTTAGAGTGAATATTGACTCATTTAAAGGTTAGAACTTTATCTGGGTGTGTAAGTTGGTTTATTTATGGTGTTTTTTTTTTATACAAAGCGAGCTATTTGCATTTTTATACTGTAAACATTTAACTACACATTCATAATTCCAATATAAATTTAAATATCGTAAAACACATCTCACGTCATACTCACATTATAGTGTTTTATACTGAACGCTTTTAGTGAACTGTACATCACGATTACAAACCAATGCTTGTAGGTGATGTGTAACCATAATTCATTTTGTTTTGATACGGTCATGTTATATTTGGTTTGAAAAAATAAACAATCATTATTATAATAATTAACATCCGTCGCGGGGCGCTTATCACATCAGCTTTACCTATCTGAGAAGTGAGAATATTAAATTATTCAGTGGTTATACAGTGTTACAGTATCGTAGCTACATCCTATCATACAAATGAAATATACGTATGACCAAAGGCCCAATACAATAGGCTCTGTAAATATGTAGTTCATAACAACTTAAACATCCGATTGGAGATTAATTATAGTTGATTTATAATACAACATAGGGACGATTCACATTTATAAGTTTACTGTCTAATATTGTTTTCATCATGAATACCATAAGTAAATAAATTGCTATATTTAAAGTAAAATACTTTTTTTTAAATAGAATTTTAACTTGAACTTATTAAGTATACATCATAAGAGATGAAAAATTACATAAAAATTTACGTTTTAATTTTTTTATATGGCCGAGATACCAATCCTATAAAATATAATCTTGAATACTCGCGGGCATAAATCTCGGTTTTTTAATATCATTTAATTGTGCCTTTTATTCATGAATATAATATTATGATTATTCACTAAATAATAATATTTTATTAAGTATATTTTGTTACTGGTAGATACGTATACAACCGCGTTTAAAATTTAAATAACTTAATGCTGTATATTGATATCGTTATCAAAACTATTAAATACATCGAACAGAATATACCATCCTCATATTTTAGTATACGTTTTGCAGTATTTGTATACGACAATTGATAGCGTAGACACAAATAGACGACGACAATGTAAGTTTGATATTATAGTGTGCTATCGAGAAAACAATTTAATATATTGATAATTATTATAGAAATTGGTGCTGCCGATTCGTTTTGGTTTCGTTACTATTAATTATTTTTCTTATACAAACATACACACACACACACACACTCACACAATACTCACTTTTTCTTGGTCGATTATAAATAATGACTTTATAGTGTTCTATACATATTATTCTATAACGTATAGGTCGTTGCTGTAATACGTCGTATAGTGTCGCAGTAACAGATGATTAAAAAAATATCAGAGTGTATATATTGTAATATTATATATATAGTGACATCGAACAAAACAAATCACTGTATTAATAAGCAGAGATTAAATTTTGATATTAATACCTACGGCTGCTTTGTATACATGATATCGATATGTGAATATGCACGCACTCCATGGTTATTAAAATACATATATTTAAACGAAAAAATTTAAGTACCTACATATTGGCATATTACTATATCGTATGATTGACTATTGTACACAGTTACCACTCGAGGAAATTATCAGTCTGCTGCACGAAATGTACTTCAGAGGGTGAATGTTTCCACAGATTATCTGTGATTATCAAATCTCGTATAATATAATATTACTATCTCTATAATAATAATTCACATTTTCTAAACATTTTTAATGAGAAGAATTTTTATTTCTGATTTTGTATTGCTTATGAGAGCTGAATTTTTTTTCGATTTAATTTAATATTTCTTGTTCAATATTATCCCATTTTTGTCACTCGTAAGTCGTAGGTAATGTTATTATCTCATTTTGAGTAGCTCAAATCAAACATTGGCGTGGTGGACAAATGCTTTCGTTCGTCAGATAAAAAAATTATACAATAATTATTCTATTAAATAATATCGTGTACCCACATTGAACACAGTCGTTATGAACATCAGAGCCGAGGACGTTTTTCCGTCTATACTTGGACTTCAGAGACCCCTACAGCGTATTATTGCAGAAGAACATCTGAAAAACGTATAGTATTTTATACCTACAATATAATGATTCCGTTTAATAAGAATTTCAATGAATTCCGTTCCGAACGCATCTGATGACTATATATTATAATATACACCGCTTCAGCATAATATTATAAGCATATAATAATATATAGTGCGTATTCATAAATCATCGTATTTGTTTCGTTTCGTTTTGTTTCGTTTCTTTCGACGTGACTGAAATGTTCAGAGGAACATCAACTGCGGTGAGTGTATGATAATAAAGCATAGTGTGATGAGAGTAGTGGGTCGTATTATTATACTGTCGCCGTTTCCGTTTGACGTGAATAAAAAATTAAACAGATAGATATTGTTATGTGATATTACGCGTGCGCATTGTGTATGCGCGGTGGGAATAGCATAAGATGGGTACGAGCGTACGACGTCTGCTCCGTCGTGCACGAACGATAAACATCGAAATACTGTTCTGTATAAGATATATACGTACGTATGGAAAATGCATTTTTCTATATACGACGTACCGTATGGTTGCACAATCGCAGACGACGAGGGATCCGTAATATATCTTTATTTGTTACAAAAAAAAATAATAAATATCGTCATGTTAGTCGTATCGTACGCCTGATGTACATTGAAAAGAATTAAACATTTTTATTAACAAAAAAACATGTTCATATAAATTATTAGGAATAAGCTATAAAAATATTTTCCATTATAATATCCAACCAGAATACCAGGCGAAAGGGTGGAAAGAGGTGTAGCCACACGGAGTGACCGAAACGTATGGTTTTTCTAAATTGCAAATAGGCACTCAATGATTTCTAATAAGTGGTAAGATTTAGAATTATTTTTGAGGACATTCTATGAAATAAAACAAAATTGATTTAGTTTAAGATTCGATTTTGTTACTGTAATATAACTGGTTTTTAATTTTTAATATATGATTTGGAGTTATAATATTTTTTTTAGTTTCTATATTGTGTTATTATAGCAATCACTAATACATTTCACATACTAGTATAATTTATATTGTTATACTTATAAATAAATTAAACATATTTGTGGCTCAGTGGTTGGCAGCAATCACTAATTTATGCGGTCAAGCATCGTCCGGAGTCACTAGCTAAACCGAATGGGTGAACAGGATTTTTAGTGACAAATCCTCGGCCCACATACACACGTGTTTTTTAACCAATAATAATCCCCCTTAAAAATTGGTAAAACAGTCACCAAATTATAATACATAACTTATTGATTAGTCTAGATTTGATATTTTTCAGAATGCTGGATTAGTATATTGAGATTTAAATCTCTGAACCACTTTTTTTAAGTCTTCTAGGAGGATTGTCTGGAATCGAGTTACAGCCAATAGCGGATAATCTGAGCACAATTAATTTGTCTTTTTGTCTCTCCTAAACAATTTGTAATTTTGTAGTTATTGCATTGTAGTGACATGACAGCGTGTCTGCATGTAAGATTATAATATTATTATTCTACCATGTGACGTAGATTTTTATAAACTCTCTAAACTTTGCGTTATATATCTCTGGGCGATGTAAAATTATTATATCGAATTAATATGATAATATGTTATAGTATTCAAGTAAATTTTAAAAATATGGTAACACGGCGTTTTGTATAGGCAATTTAGGTACACAGATATTTTACGGTATCGTCTTACCCATTTATTATATTATATTATTATTTTGTATTTTTCTAACACTTGGGTGCAACGCAAATAATATTATTTTAATTAAAAATCGATTCGATATGTATATTATAACTTGTTGGTGTCATTGATCATTTTAGTGGTATATGAAAATAATATATCATTGAAACTCGATCAAACTCACAGTTTAGTTTGCACAACGTGTGCGTTTGATATGCACATAAAAAGAAATATGTCAGTGGCAAGAATACATTGCAATAATATGGGTTTAGTTAACAGATAGACATTTCCTAAAGTATTCGGAAAACATTTTGAATGAAATCAATGAAATTATGTATAACGCATATTATTTGTACGCGTGTATATTATTATGTTTATTTTTTTATTTAGAAATAACGGTGCACACAATAAATTGGCACTACACCAATTCCGCCTGTATCCAAAATGAAATTTGTGGCAGGCATTTGAAAGTGACGGTAAGATGCACTCGAGTGCAAATAGAATTTTTTTTTTGCACTATACTTAGTACTAAGTATTATATTTAATATAATTAATTAATGTTATTGTTACTAGACAGTCAGAATATAAATACGTACATCGATTCGGTGATTAATGTGCGAGTGACGGGGGGTAGGGGGGCGATAAGTGGTTTTCTGTAAAATAAAAACAATCATCATAATCATAACGCCTGTATCGTATAATATATTATATTATACGTACGCCGCAGCTGACAAACCGCCGAAGTCGCCACGATTACGGAGAACGTACAATATTTTACGATCTTTGGTAAAAAGACTCATTGATCGCGGTTTTTACACAATAATATAATAGTCATGCGTAAATAAGCATAATATACTATCATAGAGAAATACCCTGACAATGAGGCATAATATAATATGATCATACAATATAGCTTTGCTCCGTTGCAGCATTATTGCAACTGCGCCTGTCGGAAAATGCATATGTGGCGGAATCCTCTCCGGTTTGGTAAGATTAATATTGTGAGGCGGGTCACTACCAAATTTTCATGCACCTGTTGTACCAAAACCACAAAACTTTCAAATCGTCATCATTTTTTTTTATGTTTTTACATACATATATACTAAGCTGCATGCTTAACCTTTTTTATTCAATAACGGAGTTATTAAAAATCCGATTTTTTAATTTTTTATATACTTTCAAATTATTGAGATTTTTCGTACTACTTAAGGAGTGTCCTGTGGAGATACAAACTTCTGTTTTTTCAAATGACAACACCCTCATTTATCCATCAATTATGCAGTAGATAATTTTTCTGAAATTGTTGAGTTATTTAACTTTATGTCTTAAGGATAAAAGGTCCATGGCAATAGGTTAATAAGATATGGGGGCTATGGTGATTTGAAAATTGTAGTCGTTAATATTAATCTATTAATATCAGTAGTTTGTGAAAATGGCCCAAGTATAATAAATACTATATAAAATTATATGTTTATTTTATATTTATGTAAAACCGTTTTTAAAGACTATTATCCTTAATAAAAACATTTTATATCGGGAATTTAATGTACTCAATTTTTATAAATTACTTAATAAATGTATCCTTCTAACTTGTAAACATAAAAAATACTTTCCAATACGCTGTCATAATTATAGTTTATAAAAAAATGTCAATATAACTGCGCCAGCTTAAAATATCACTTTGGTATTAAGAGTTGCCTAAATCGTGCAATAATGCTCTGTAGAAATATTCAAACAAATATTAATAATTTCTCAAACTTTAATCTATTTAAACTGCACATATTAAGTATAATTTAATCATTATTTGTTTAGTTTATATATTTAACATTCACCATTGTAAAGATATTTTTTCTTCTACTAGAAATTAAGCAATATTTATCACTAGTCATTATCACCTAGATAATTGTATTGTTAATACTAATATATATATATATACAAATATTGTTTAATTTAAGAGTCTCTCTACTCCAACACAACTTTCTGCTTAAAGGAGTTGAGCAAACGTATTATGCTATATTTATGAAAACTATATTGCTTGCAAATATTTTATAATTATTAAAAAAAAAAGGGGTTTTCATTTGAAAAACAGAAGTTTGTTTCGCCACAGGACACTCCTCAATCCTCGAGTAGTACAAAAAATGTATTAAACTGAAAACATGGCCTTTGTATATATTTAAAAATATCAAAAACCAGAATTTGAAAAAATTCATTTCTAAAAGAAAAAAAATAAGGGTACAATGAGTATGATTGGTGAATCACACAGTATATATAACTATAGTCCTTTAAGCATGAGTTTGTAATAGAGTATAGCGTGTCCCCGTATCTTCCAAACCTATTTGGCATCCTTAGTATATAAGTACATACAGAAATACTATACATTGAGCTAAATAACTCAACACGACATCGCTTGAATTTCGACAAGTTTAAAATTATAAACGTTTTTATAAAAAATGATCCGCTTAACAATTTACAGTTAAAAAAATTGTGGTGTTATAATTTGAAATACATTTTGTATTTCATCCTGAGACCTAAATCTAAAAAAGGTTTTGTACCCCCATAAAACGCTCCCTAAATGGTATACAAATAATATGTATTTGTAAATATGGCGTTTATAATTATAATAAAAAAAAAGTAATAATAATAAAATATAGCTTAAAATATTACTTTATTAAGCTTAAGAATTCTAAAAATGTGAATTTTAATAAATGCATTAATAGAGAATAAAAGTGCCAAGTAGGACGAGTAAGGTTGCTGAAGTATTTATATTATAACTATCATACCTATATTCAATTATTAATATATTATAGACGACAAGTTTATAAATACCGTAGTGTAGGTACACAAATGAATCGCTAAATATATTGTATCGGTTATAAACAAGGTAAATTTAATACAGTGGTTTCTAGTTAATCGTTTAACTTTCACAAATCACAATTTAAAAGTATTAAAAATACATTTTGACTTAATTGTGTTCATTATTTAAATTTCAAACAACAATAACTGCAAATATGTAATTGGATACATGGAATAATTTTCGTTTAAGTCCTATCCTTAAAATTTTTTTGGAATACTAATTTCCCTTCAAGTCCCCCTCTAAATGCTACTGTGGTAAGACTGTAATAATTGTGCGTAGCAAAGAAAAATCGGTAATAAAAATCCGACCTGCACGCACTCTGTATATATACATATATAATATGTTAAACTGCACTGACTAAATGGCTTTCTGTACGGGCGGGTCAAAACCTCATAACGGATCGATTAACAGTAATATGGCATTATGACGATCGATGTTGGGCAGCGGTGTTGGAGTCATTATAACTTTTAGTTATTGACACATAATATATGGCTGACTGCACGAGCGCTCGAACGAAGTATAATAATGTACGACGAATCGTGATTGCGGCGTGTGTCAAGGTGCCTCCGCGGGTCTATGGCAGTCGCAGTGTGCTGAAATCCGCAAAGTCTCTTAACACGAAAAACGATTCGAAAAATGTATGAAATTGTCATTGTCTTAAGTACATGTGTTTCTTTTAGCCACGGTACCATAACAATCGAAATCTTATCTCGTCTGACCAAACGCGCACGGTTTCGTATGCGTGGTGCATACAATTATATTATACTCGTCGAGTCCCGCACTACAAACAAAACATATACCTGACATTTGAGTCCAGGATTAGGAAACAAAAAATATACCTGACATTTGAGTCCAGCATTAGGAAACAAAAGATAATATACTAGTATTGAGTCCACACTTGGGAAAAGTAAAATAACAATATATATCATTTAAGTCCCATAGAATTTTTTATGTTGTGTGTGTTAGACTGTGCTTTTCTATGGTTCTTGCAGACAGAGTAAGTTTGTGAAAACTGTAAGGACAATATTTTTTCTTCAAAGTTTGCAGGGACACAGTTATTACTTATTAAAACCTTGAGTCAATTAGTATTATATTGCAATCCACACCCAGACTCAATTAGTAGGCAGGCAAGTAATTAAAACTATCCGGGAATCAGTTCGTATGCAACCTTATTGTATATAACATATGTGCGAATCGATGTCGAAAATTCTTGATGTTTATTTTTGTAGTGTTATCATTGTTACACAATATTATGGAAACTATTTTCGAGTTTCGAACGTTTACATAAAATAATATCATGTTAAAAGAAACGAACAGAATTTTAAGCGACTTGCCTGCATAACATATTAATATATAATATTAATGTAGCGCTCTTCGGTCGTCATTCACTGAAGTACACGTTTTTTTTTAAATATTTAAATATTATTGTAACAGCCAATCCCACCTGAACAGTCGATTAAAAAAAACATACTATATTTAGATTCTCGACGATAAGTTTTAATGGCCTATTGCTTATTATTCGAACAGTTTAATCCGACATTTACGATTATTCAAATTTCTTATTTTTTTTTTTCGTTCAAACAATAATGACATCACCGAAATGGCGTGTAAACGTTAATAGAATAAAAGATACCTACCATGTACGGGTGGGTAGTGTTGTAGCATGTGCCTATATACACACTTAATTTCATATGGTATAATATATATTTTATGTTGTATTATACATACACAATACATTATCACAGTTAAACGCAACGACGACGATCAATTCAGTGGGCTCGGTCGTCGCCGAGAACGTATAACATATAATATAATATGAGAATCAAAAATATATACAATATACATATATTATTGTTATACGAAACCAGCTGCAGTACCGAAATGCTCTAACGAGTACTCTAAATCTTGGAGATTGCGATCGAACAACTTATTTTATATTACATTAATTTCGAACGGATTATAAAGGTATGCCGCCGCGCGACGGTTCTTCGTTACAATTACGGGACAACGGCCGACGGGACGTCGTTTGACATAACGATTACATTTCCGTCCGTTTATTTATAAAATCGTGAAGAAGAATAACGGCACTTGTACGCTGTTGTGTACAACAAAATTTGTTGTCTTCTTTTGTTATTTTTAACAAATACGCGTTGATGACTGCAAATGTTATTTGAAATGTTTACGATACCGGAGTATTTATTTTTTAATTCGACTGTCCGTTGCCGTTTTATTAATTTAAACAAATCAATATAGGTATACACCTACCTGAGCTTAAACCATAATGTGGGGGTATTAACTGGTTAAAAGTGAATTTGCTTTCATATTTTTTCATTTAACTTAAATAGTAAAAAAACTCATGGTATAACAACTTATTTTTTAACTTTTTTTAAAATTATATTTTCATATAATATAATCTGATATCTTTGTAAAAAAAATTTTTAAAAAAATTTATTTTTTACAATTTTTTTATTGTTTCTTAAGTTTTTATTTTACATTTTTTTACATTTAAACTTAACATTCATAAGCAAAATATTTTTCAGAGTACTTCGATACACAAAAATTGAATTTCAGTTAATTTCTTATTAATATACGTATCGAATGTAAGCATTGCAATGAGTTGAAATCACTTATCCAAATCAAGTTCATTAACTTATAGATAGGTACAGTGTACCTGGCACACACAACATATTAGTTATCATTTATCAACTAACATTTCTTACTGTGATGTACTGTACATGGTCTAGCCTTCTAGAGTGATACAATTATAGAAACCAACAAACACTATATTACTATAATACTGTTATTATGTGTTTGGAAGGATCGACCAAATCACGAAGTCGTGTCAAACAAATTCGATATAATTTAGCGAGACATGATTAAATGCAATAAAGTTGCTATAATGTTGTTTAATACGTTCACGGTAATCGTAAATATGTATTGGAAAAAAATAACTAAAATCAAAATATAATGCGTATTATTATAAGGTGAACTATTATATATTTATACAAATTTATTATACGTTTATAATACTGTGGTGTCATGACTCACGAGCGTCCGCTGTAGTAATGATTCCGATGCATTGTGTTCGATGGCAATAAACCGCATATTAGATTTTATTGGAATAAAAAAACCACGCAGTCATTCGTCTGACCTCTACCCGATGGCTAACAATGGCCAAACTTGACGAATTAACAAATTCGTTTGAAATCGTTATTAATTAGTATCGGCATTACGATATAATTATAAATTATTGTTATTATGTACGTATATTATAATATAATATTTTTTTTTTTTTTTTTTTTTTTTTTTTTTTTTATTGGGTAACCCGCGGCAACATAGGCCATTGGGTGTGGGGAGGGCACTGTAGGTTTTTATATTGGGTAGGTTTGGTAGGTTTTTATATTGGGTAGGTTGGTACACGTGTGTGTTGTGTTTGGCAGAATTTCTAATGGGGCACCCGTAGGTTTCTGCCGTGCCCCGGGGTGGGGGGATGGCGGCACTTGTTCTCCGGACACCGTGACTTGCACGGAGAAAAATGCCGCCCAGTGGTCGAGGATCGAACTCGGACCGGCTGTGCCGAATCCGTCGCGTTAGACCACTCGGCCACCTCGTCCCCCCATAATATAATATTATTATTATGCGATCGGATACTTATCGAACCTCAAAATGACACCTCTGGGCCACGCCGATTCGTCACACTCCCGCAGGAGGCCACTCTCGCGTTCCTCATAGTTAGTTGTGTTATATATTGTAAAAATAATGTATTAAAAATGTATAGTATACGCAGATAGAGAGAGAGAGAGAGAGAGAGAGAGAGAGAGAGAGAGAATCCAATTATTGTTGTATTGCTACGACAGTCTAAGCAAATAAAATATGTAGATTTCTATATGAATACAATGAGTTAAACAAACAGTATATTAATATTGTAAGATACGTTAATAGCAGACAAATATTTACTGACTATATTTCCATTGTTGGAAACCATTCAATTTTTTATGAACTACATAATATTATAGTAGGTGCTTACTCACGCGCAGTGACATAATACAGCCATATCACACTGTACGGGTGCAATAATTATTAGTCCCAACTAAAATCAACATCATGAGAGTATGTGTGTATGTGGTGACTGTGCACCTCTACGCGCGAGATACTAAGACGCTGTCCAGTTTATTTTTATATTAATCGTATTCGATTTTCTAGAATAACTCAACAATTATTTATGGTCTAGATATCGTGACCGCAAATATCGGTTCGATTTTCTATCGTTACCTATGCAGTATTGTGTTTTTCCATTATTATACTGGGATGTTAATATTGGTACTTGGTATAGTGAAAACTGAAAAGTATCGTCATTTTAGCCCTAACATTATGTGAGCAGTCTAACTCTACTTAACAATACTTGGGCTTACTCATATTTGATTATTTGAAGTCAGATATAAATTAGTTAACTAATAAATGCAAAATAATTAACTCGCCCAGTGAAATTTTACAGGGATAACTAAGAAATTGGTTGGAAAATTCTGACCTAAAGTTATGGGTTTTAGGAGCTTGTGTACTTGTTTGTGATGGGAAATATATGTGTAGTTCTTCATCTTATTCTTCGGTTATTGTATTTCAAATCCTCAAACAAGCTTCATGCCATGTATAGGTTCATTAGTTTTGAAAAAAAATATGATCAATATCGTCATCGTTTCGCTCGAAAAAATATTGTTATCAGTTATCAACAGTTTTTATTTTGTATCATGTATTTTATATATTTTCAAAAACATACATATATTTTGTATATTTTACATTTTATAAGAAATGCATTTAATTAAAATACTCTCCGTCTCTGCTAAGTTGGTATGCTACTCGAATCAATATGTTTACAATACAATATATTTCCGAAGAAAATAGTAGGTAATAATATATACTAGTTAATTTAAAGCTGGAAATCAATATCGAGTTTGATACACAATAATAACGCGAAGGTGGACGTTTGGCCCGTCATAAATCATAGTTATTATGTAACTATATAGGTATAGTTTAGGGTTTTACCACAGTCTATAGCGTACATTTAACGAGTAACGTATAATATACTAGTATAGGTACATTCCACACGAAGTAATATACAAATGAAATCGTCGAACGAAACTTGCTACGGGGCAAACCTGCATGTGAACTACGGTCGTCTACGATATTACACCGGACGACCAGGATTGGCACAGCAGGTATTGACGATATATAATGTCTCGCCTACAAAAAAAAAAAAAAAACAACTAAAAATGTATGTATAACACGCGTCCACGATGAAAGGAAACACAGCGCAGAGTTGTTCGGTTTCAACCACAGTAATAATTGATCACGGTTTTCGTTTGGATTTAATCCGAGTGATTTTTGATTATTGAAAAGGCAAAACAAACAATCGACGGTGCGGGGCAAAGGCATTTAAATGCACGAAAAATTACCATCTTGGGACGGTAGACGGAAGTGAAAACTTCAGCTACTAATAAATGTTGATTATTGGTTTATATCAAAGTTAAATAATAGGCGGACTCCATTGTATCGAGTGTAGGCGTATGCATGATAAATAAGGATCATTAATGTTTTACGCAAACTTTGTTCGTTTTAATTTTTACATATTTTAACAGTATACGACACGATTTCAGATAGTATATTATGGTTGCACCACAGATATATATAATAACTAGATGGCCGACTCCATATTTTTTTTATTAGAAATCAAAATAAATGGTTACAAATTAAACATTTTTAACAAATAGGTACAGTTTTGATTACCTACTTCCTGTAAGCTAATAGCTTGCAATGGAGGTAGGGATTTATTACATTCACCAATAAAATAAAATAAATAATAAAATAATTAGGTAATTTCTTATAATATTACGTACATCGACTTATGAATATGAAAACTTTAAAAAATATAATATAATAATAGAGAAGAAAAGACAAAGTGATGTAAAGTTTAACATAAATAAATTAGTAATACATTTAGTTGATACAGCATTAAAGCAATCAAAATATACTGTTATATATATAAATAACATACAATTTAGCAATAATTTACAATAAAGAATAAAATTAATACACATTATTATTCGATTCTAAAAATATATATTTATATAAAAATCCTTTATTATTAATTTTTTTACTTGTAATAATATTTCTTTCAAAGTCCAGAGGCATAGAATTGTAATAAGTCGGGCCTAGATAATCTACAAATGTTTGACCAAAAGATTTATAGGTATATTTAACTGGACAATCATATTTCCTAATTTCTCTTATATGACTATTATCACTATGTAACTGATCAATATCAAGTTGTTTAATAATGAACATAATTGCTATTTTTTTTATATATATATGTCTTATATACAACAAAATTATTGAATTACGATGCCCAACGCCATTTGTCACTTGGGCAATGTTTACAAATTCTACTCGTTTTGATTGGCAACGGGCTTGTTTGATATGAAATGTTGTTGTTTATTATCACATTAACTTTCTACCGATTAGTAAGTATTGACCAACTTGTTCATGGCTACCAGCGTCAGTGATAAGAATAAGTCGGTTACTAGTTATTATATATTATATCTGTGGGTTGTACATCGAATTGTGATAAGAAAGCCAGTACAGCGAATCTCACTTTGAGCGGCGCTCCATGTGAGGAAAACAGTGTCGTTACTCGCAATGACTGTTGATAGATTCATATCGGTGACCGTCGGATGAGCCATTTTACCGTGGTCGATGGCAAAACCATACTGTCTTAAATGGTGGTATACAGGGGCGGAGTGGGAACCAAATCCAGGCCGGGAGTTTAAAATTTATCCAGGCCACCCACCAAAAATTTTTTTCTCGCTACGCTCGAATTTTGTTTTTCTATTTACCTATTTCATAACTATTATATAAGTAGATTTAATTCTAGTGCAATTTATAACTTGAAAAAAAAATTAATTTTTTTCAATGAGTTAAGTTAATTTTTTTTTTTTGTTAACTTTTAAATTTAACTGAACCTGAAACCAATTTAATTTAATTAACTTAACTAGCCAGACTTAATTATTTTCATTTAATTGCCCACCTTTTATTAATATACTACTAATACCTGAATGTCTGAAAAATAAAATTTGTAGGCATAGTTTAATAGTTGAAACCAACGAAATATTAATAATTAATAATTATATATTGTGTTTTCATGGTTTAGGTATAGTAGGTATAAGGTAATAAGTAATAAATAAATACATAAATTATAAACAATATAATAAAAATTAAAAATGGTTTATACATTTATAATAATAATTTAAATAATAGTTTAGATTTCTCACCAACTGCATTTATGATAATATTATTATCAATTTCCATGAGAATTTTATTTTCAATGGCCATTAGCATAAAAGACTCAAGATGTTCATTGGTCATTGAATTTCTCAGCCGGTTTTTTAAATATTTCAATGTTGAGAATGACCAGAAACTTGCGTAACAGGGAGGGTTAAAATATATTGATATGCTATAGTTAATGTCGGGTAAGCATTTGCAAATAAATTATATTTAATTAAAACATTATAACAACATATTACACAGTTCTTAGGTAGGTGTACCTTTTAGAAAAAATGAATCTAATTGATTACATTTTTCAGCACATTTTGCAAGTAATTTTTTGTTTTTTTCGCGATCTCTTCCTGCCACCCCTTTCCTTTTTTTATTCATAATTACAATATAATATCGTACGATCAATAATATAAAACTTAAATTTTCATTAGAGAGCAAACAAATCAACATGTTAACAACAGCTGGATTAATAAAAGGAAAAACGTGGATAAACGACACTGTCGACACGCTCAACAACAAGTGAACAGTGTACAAATATCAAACACTAATGACTAATTTGTTTGGGCTTATTATAGATATTATTTAAAAAAATAACAATGACCAAAGTAAAGGGACCAATAATACAAAATTAATATGTATTATCATTAATATTGATTATATTATTATAAATACTAATATTTTAGACATTATTAGTATTATTAGTTATTATTAGCCATTAGGCATTGGCGCATTGCTATATTCGTCGCCACTCTGCAGTCCTACTACAGTCTATAGATAAAGGGTACAGATAAACAACTTGTCGGTTCAACAGGTGGAAATACGTCGAATCTGGGTGTCATGTTATAAAAATAACCAGCCTATATCAATATAATATTGCTTTAATTTTATTTAATGTCTATATTTATGTACCAAATATTTTGTAATTTTATATCCAAAGCTTTCTCATACGAGTATACGATTGTACGAGGCTATTACAATGTTCTATTATTACATTAATAATATTTGTAATACAATAGTTTAATAGACACACATTTTTGACACATTTAGCATTTAGCATTAACTAATATTTTGTAAATTAAATTAAATTAAAAAAAAAAAAATCTAACAAAATGGCCAGGCCACCAGGCCATAGTATGGTCCAGGCCATCTGGAAAATTCCCATTTCCAGACCGGCCACTCCGCCCCTGGTGGTATATGAGCAACTGTCTGCTGACGAACGCGCGTGCACATATAATATGTATATATATCGAATGTGTGTACTGACCCAATAGACGCAATTGGATTGAAAGCATTATATCTGTTAGCGTCGCTGATATTTTCACGCGTTTACTCCCATATGATTCAAGCGGAAAATAGCCTCCCAAGAGAGGTTTTCATTTGAAAAAAAAACAACTGTCAAACTAAAAATGTAATTAATATACATTGCTATTAATTGGTATTAACGTATTTCAAATACAACTAATTTAGTTTCCCCACTAATATTCTGATCAATGACCAGCAATCTTTTTCAAGTGATAGGGATAACATTATATTTAAAGTTCTACGCATAATAATTGCAGATACTTATTATTGTCAGATATCCCACTTATTCACATTCGCGATGTAACAATATCGAAATTCAAACGAATAGTAAGTTGTAGAGTTATTTAAATTTGATTGATTAATTAAGGATAGTTCTTAATAATAAATTTAGAATAAAATAAGGGCTATGAATGGTCTGAAAACTTTAGACTATAGTAATTAATACAAAAGATATAAATTTTATAAAAATACAATTACAATAAAAAAAAAAACAAATACATTTATAGTGTGTAAACAATTTTCCGAGTAGGTACCTATCATAAGAATTAATAAATTAAGTTTAAATGTTGCATACAATTTATGTTTGATTTAAAACCTATTATTAAGGACTAATATCCTTAAAGTGATTAAAGTTAAATAAACTCAAAAACTACTACCTAATCAAAAATTGTTATACAGACACGTCAACATCAACATAAAACGTCATCCAGAGTATCAATTTAAAGTGAAAAGGAGTGGTTATCATTTGAAAAAAAGAAGTTTCTGTTGCCATACAATTATGTATTTTAAGTGGCGTAAAAATCAAAGGACACGAAAATATAAGAATTATTAATATCTGATAACAGAATCAGAGTTTAAATAAAGTCATTATCAAAAGATAAAAAAGAGGGAGAGGATGATTGGCGATTCACCCTGTATAATATATACATATAATTGTAATAGCATAATAATATTATAATAGACGAAATCGAATATCACGGTGCAGTTATACGCAACTCCTGAGCGGTATAGATTTCTGAGTAACGTTTCGACGATTTCTAATAATAATAATAATAAAAAATATTATTATTGTGTTACACGGAACGTTTTGTTGAGCAATACGTATAGGTATACGCGATATCCTATATTAAATGTATTATGTAAGAGCATTATAAATATAAATATCGTAAAAACTAAATCGAAAAAATAAAATAAAAGAGCGTTTCCGTTGTTTGAGAACCACGACCGCGTCCATCGCGACTAGTTCTGGTCCGGTAATTCTCTCTGTCCGCGACGCCGACGACGACACCGTTCCCCACCACTCATACAGTCTTTGTCGAAATACTTCTCCTGTTATCTATACTGTAATAATATTATTATGGTTTACCGACCACTTCCTGGTCGTAGGTATACGAATGCGATCTATCGAACGCGGCCGTCATCGCAGTCGTAACTTAATTTATTACAATTGTACGCACTATAATAGATGCGTACAAAATATGTATTACAGACGTAATGCGACGATGGTAATAATAATGTGATTACGAAATTGCATCTTAATGAAATATTATATATTTATACACCGCTCCGGACTCGGTTGCAGCTGCGTGTCCACGGAACAACTCTTGATAGAGCGTCGTTCGTCGGCCGAGCACGACCGAAAAAGACATCGGTCGTGCGCTATATTTCATATGGGAAAACACGATTTTACACTTGCACCTACGTTTTTAAGTATGGCTGTACTCACATTTCGTTCATCGGGTGGGTATCGTGATGATAACTTATGGACATGTGCCTACGATTTGACGACTGCCGCGTTCTGATTTATCGACATTTCATGAGACCATTCAGCCGTTAAAATCGGATCGATTAAATAACTCTGGACTTATATAAACCGAATTTATAATAAAACGATATTCATCTATAAACGAAAATCGTTCAATAATAATATTATATAAATTATCAACGATTTGTCCGATTGTCGTATATAGTATACTATGTTATTAATGACCGATCGTTTTCGATATCCACAGTAAACATAACAATAATATATTATGAATGCATCACATTCACGTAACACGTACTTGATAGGAAATGCTCAAAAAACCAGAGACAAATTTGACCACATAACCCTCGAGGAACTAATTTGTTTTTAAATTAGTTTTGATAAATATTTTTATGTGATCACCTCTAAACTTTTAAGCGGCGATCATGCACGCAGCAGTGCGAGTTATTATTAACGTTATACAATCTCAAAAATATTCGTAGCTATGTTGGTGATTTGAAAATTGAACATGACTTATTTCTCATAAGCGAATTCAACTTTCAAAGAATAGGTAAACGTTTTAATTTAAATTGTTGTCACCGTCACGGTTATCAATAAAGTTGGGGAAAATTAGAGATGTCTTGATGACGTTGTTCACTACAGTGAGGTTAAAAATGAAAATATCGGAATGATAAAATTAAATAAGTTTAAAAAAAAGTTATTGACTGGGATGAAAAAAAAAAAAGATGTAAATATGCTCGCTGTATATACATGTCATTATATATCTTGGCAGTCGCACGATAACATTACACAATTCGTGAGTTAATAATCTGTTGATGAACGATCATTTATCATGCGTATCGGTGTAATAATACCTAAACGAGTTCCTAATAAATCCTATCCTAGATCGTATATTGTTCACGCCGATTTTTTCTTTTCGGATGACGTCAAATGTTCAAAATACCAAAAACTGTTATTGTTATAGGCATTGTATTGTATCATATTGTAATATAATATAATAATAATAATAATAATAATAATAATAATAATAATAATCACATTTTATGACATTTTGAAGTAAATTATGTAAACAATAATTGTATATGTAATTATTTTAAACTCATTCCACTGAAATCTTAAATCAAATAATTGTGCTTGTCTTACCTATGTTAGATATACATTGTATCGTTTGACAAAAAGATGGATCTCGGATTATCAATACAAAAAAATGTTTCTAACAAACGGTTAACAAAATAAAAACCATAATTTATTATTCACACGCGTAGAGCACCATGAGATCCAAAATTAGATCTCACTGATCTTTGTCTTCCCCATCAATGGTTTTTCGGATAATATTTTAAAAATATATAAAAAAAAGAATTACTCAAATTAGTTAAATTGTAATATTGTATAGGTAGGTACATATGTTTTAAATAGCTTACTTATGCTGTTATTTAAGTATATATTTTTAGTAATATTAAGAATTAAATCCCAAAATGGATCTTGTGGCCGGGCGTCGTCATCCTCAAAATAATTATTTTTATTACTGTTTCACTTTGAAATCCAAATTCGATCCCATGAGTATAAAAATCTTCATAAATGAGATTTTATATTGTATCTTAATGTTTTTATTTATTTATCATCAATAGCATTCATTAATTCATAAAACCAATTGAAAACAATATGAATGTAATTTGATTCAAATATAAAAACCAAGAAAATTAGAAATTGTAATTATGATGAAATTACTATTACAGTTATTGATGAATTGTATTTTCATCTACATATATGTAACATGAAAGAACTTAAATTAGTTAAATTAATCATTATTAAGTAAGGTTTTAAATGAGATTGTACGTAAAGTTATAAATGTACCTATAATGGTTAAAATAAATCTTGAGACATGATAAAAAAGTATCGATAAATGAGATATATTGCTAGGCATCGATTTTTTAAATCATCGATACTGTGTTATTCACCCAATTATGGGTCTCATTATGTATTTCTCATATTTTGTTGAGACTCAAATTTAGGTCTCATGGATAAATAAGATAACTACGTTAAAAACTCTTTGCTGGTTAACATTTAGCTGATAATATCAACTATTGAGAATTTCAATATTTATAAGCTAATAGCTATATAAAACGTATTTTATATGTTAGGGAATGTTATAACCCTACTTTTAATCATTTTTTACTTTTGAGTAGGCACTATAAACAAATTACCTATGTCATTTTTTCCTCGTGGTACCTATCAATATACCTTACACCTATCATTCATAAGTAACAAGTATATAGCTTTTCAAAAATGCATTCATTCATTTTTTCTTTGACTTTGGGGAGCCTTTCCTCCAAATACCAATTACATTTTTTGTTTTCAACGTCAACAAATTTCATTATTTCTATACGATGGATAATGTGTTTATGGGGTAAAGATTAATATAATATTATGGTGGATAAATTAAATCGGTTTAAAATTTATTTCCGTGTGTACGGTATGTACACATAGGTACCACATAATACGTATATGATAAGTAAATATATTATACTGATTAAAATTCACATAAAATGATAGAAAACGCAATTAATTTTGTGGTGTGGTATATTCTCGATATTTTAGTTTTAATTCTATAATGATATCGCAGTAGTATAGGCAATTTATTATTATTATTATTATTGCAGTTTTATACTTTCACGAAATTTTAACGAGAATAAAATTAAATATATTAACAAAATGTAATATGTTAGAATAATTATACCGTCTTCAAATTTTATCGTCGCGGGTTAATATACTATCGTTATAATATGTTAATTTAATTTAATTACTTATTTTGTAATCAGTATTTACAAATATCTGATATTGTAAGTGTAAAGAGAAAATCAAATAAAAATTTTTCGATATTACGTAAAATGTTTTATAAACGCTTATCATGGTGCAAGCGGGCATTATTAAACAAATAATACATTTAGATCATTGAGTGTTGTGTATTTTATTTTTCTATTCCGTGGCATTATGTAATTTACGGACATTTCGTATTTGTCTTCGATCGGTATTTACATAATAATCACAGTACCCGTTATAACTGCGAATACCCGTAATGGAAAAAAAAAAAAATAATAGTCTTATTGTTAATTGTTAAGACTGTAGCGTGCATCTGGCGGTCCAGTTAACCTGTACAAGCGAGAGGCCGATTTGCATCCTTGGGAAAAGTTCAGGTGCATCATACAATCGCGATTTGCATAATGTACCCAGGTATAGATACCTAGTTTAGATAGGTTTACAGGTATATACAGATAGATAGATAGTTACGAGATCTGTACATAATTAATTACCGAGTTGAACGTTTTGGGACGCAATCAACGTAGTCTGTTCAATATGATACATAAATAGTACTTATATAATACTTGTGCTGCGGGATGATTCATATAAAGCGTGCTCATCCCTTTTTTTCTTGAATACCTAATGAAGTTTTTAAAAATCCGATTTTTTTTACAATATACCTACGTAAAGACAATATTATCAAATTCTTGAGATTCTGTTGTCTCGTGAAGATTATTTATTCTTCTGTTTTTCAAATGAAAGCCAACCTTTTTTTTTACTGCATATTATTATTTAGCGTATAATTTTTCTGAAAATATTGAATTTTTAAATCACATTTCTAATGAGGAGATTTTAAGTTATTTCATTTTGTGTACTAAAGATAATAGGATACCTACGGTTATTTTAAAATTTTAGTAATTGATATTAATCCATCAACATTTTTAATGTTCAAAAATAATCAAGATTTCCATAACCATTTTATATTTATAAAGACTATAAATTAGCCTTATCATAATTATATTCACAACTGAGAAACTACTTGAACGTAGAAAGTCTAAGAAGTCAATAGCTTATAAATAATAAATTCAACTAGCCAAGTTTATAGGTGATATGAAAAACCATATTATCATAACTCGGAGTTAAAAAAAAATTAATCACTTTTTTTTAATTAGTACATGCGGTTCACATTATTTTGTGAATTACCATTTACTATAATATTATTTTATCCAGATACATAATAGAAACCGTAGTATTATTAAAATAATTATAGTATTGGATTATTTTTATTTTAAACCATGTATATTTTTTATGATATTATGTGAACAATACAGTTTATTAATGTATTAATGTCTACAAATGAAACCATTAAAACCAACGTTTTCAAAATTTTTAATTTTCACTTGATCTACTGTTTTCAACAAATCTGTAAGAAGCTTAGCTATATCAATAGTTATTAAAAGCTTAAAATACCTATAGTTAACTACTTAATCTAATTAGAAAATCAACTAACTATATATAGTTAAGTTAAAAATTGAATTTCTTAACTATACTGAATGCCCCCCCCCCCACCTTTGATGATAATATGTAATATAATATTGTTATGATTTACGATGTATTAGCAATACATCATCCCGCGCCGCCACCAGTCAGTTGTGTTAATCAACAACGACGTTTACCACCTATAACTATAATATATATACTATTATACCTACATTATACAATCGTACGAACGAAAACCTAAAAAAACCGATGAGCGTTGGTGTCGTCGTTAATTTTATCACGTGATAAAAAATGCAATAACCACGTAATGTGTTATATAGTTTATATATTACCTACTTATATTATTATATAGATCGTAAAGGGAGAGACTATAACGCTGTGTCGCTATCGTTAATCACAATATCACTATATCATTCAAATCACAAACTATTAACCGCTGCAGCATATTATCTTGCGGACAAGTGGTTTGGAGGCCAATATAACACTATAACTGCCAGTATAACTGTTGTATAATACAACTACTACAACACTACAACTGTTATACTTGGCAGTGCAGGGGAATCCAGTTCTAAATTTTTTTTTTTTTTTTGGGCGAGTGAAGTACAAAACAATTTACAACATCAATATTACAGTCTACAATAAGTACAATTAATAAAAACATAAGGTAACTACGGTGCTTGGGGGGGGGGGGGGGGGGGGGGGGTTAATTCTCTTTTTTGGAGTGCCTATATAATCCTTAGGAGTGAGAGTCTTTGGATCTGGGACACCAAAATTGAATGACTTCCGGTGGCCGCACTCATCCAACATTGTATCAATTATTTTCACTCGATACCTAGGTGACTTTGTTTAAAATTATTCAAATAATGTACAACAGGTATATTAATATTGTATCATAATAGGTACAGTGTACACCTTTTAGATTCTGAGCGGAGCGAGGAAGCTATAGTAGTTACTGGTTTTACAATGTTTTTTTTTATCCCGTATACAAAAGTTCTACCAGAAGGAGTTCTTCGATTTGAGCATAAAGTAACTTATCTTTTAGCAAATTGGATCAAGATGGTACTTTAAAGAGGATTTTCTCAAAAGTTATTTAATGCCACGGGAAAAACTACCGTCAAATTACGAAAAACCGCTAAAAATGGGATTTTAATTTCTAACACTTTGTGTTATCATCATATCAACGAATAAAAAATTATAATATTATAATATTAATTCAACATACAGGCTATAATATATAATGACAATATAAAAAATCTGGTAAGTGGATGTCGCTCTGCTGTACTGTAGGTTACAAGTGGGTCACTGTCAGTGTTTGGCCAGTTCCTTATAAAAAGGAATTTGTTCCTTTGTCGTTCCTTTGGAAAATGAACGAGTTCCTTTTTTAGTTCCAAGTAAAATACAAATTCTTATTTAATCACTTGTGTTTTTTTTTTCATATGCATACTTCTTTAATTTTTAATTATAATATATAACTATGCAAGTATAGGTAGGTACATATTTTATAATTCTATTTTGAGATTTTCTTTAAAATTAAATTATTGGCTAACGTATGCCGATTGTCTTAACGTCGATACTCGATAACGATCACTAATATTAGCAATATACATTTATACACATTAAAAAAAAAAAAATCTTAATTTCAATAATTCACATAATTATCTGTGTAAATTATTGGAGCTAGAAAGGAACGAACAATTTTGTTATTTTTCCTTGAAAAAAAGAACTATAGTTCATTTCCTCGTTCTTTTTTTATAAAAAGGAATTCGTTCCAGGAATCCGTTCCTTCCAAACACTGGTCACTGTATAATGAATTGTCTTAAATTTGAATCCAATGATATCATTGTATACGAAAAACTATTCTAAGCGAAGACAGTTTGTCAGTCTAGATATTTTATATTGTTATTATATTTCATAGGCTTGTGAGTTGAATTAATATTATAAATTACAACAAAATAACTAAAATTGTTATTTTTATTCGTTTCTATTGTGATATTTATAGTGATAAACAAAGCGTTAGAAATTAAAATCCCATTTTTAGCGGTTTTTTTTTTTGTAATTTGTCGGTGGTTTTTCCCGTGACATTAAATAACTATTGAAACAATCTAAAAATGACCCATTTAAAGTACCATTTCGATACAATTTTCTAAAATATAAGATACTATATGTTGAAATTGAAGCACTCCTTCTGGTGAAAATGTTGTGTACAGGATAGAAAAAAAATAAAAAATAAACACCATTGTAAAACCACTAGATCCCTCGCTCCGCTCAGAATCGTTTTTTTTATACAATGATATTATATCATATAATACAATCATATAATACAATCCATTATACATTGACCCACTTGTAACATAATATACAGCAGAGCGACATCCACTTACCCGCTTTTTTTAAATAGTAATATTTATTTATGTATTTAATTAAATACAGAGTTCAAAACATCTCATGAATGAAATAAGGAAAACAGATTATTTGAGTCCTGGTACAAGGATCCCTAATGTGTGTTAATTAAGAACCTAACACATATTATATAATTTCCCACTAGCTGATCCCGCGCACTTTGTTGCTCGCAAAAAAATTGTGATTGTTCAACTCTTTTTGGGTACAAGTCTACCTCCTGGTAGGCAATCCGACTACGACAGATCGAGGACATTGTACAATAGTATATCAAGTAAGCAATGTGCGAAAATTTGATTTGATGAACGCTTGCACCTGAACTGCCCAATAAACCAATGGCCACAAATAAAATATTAATTTCTACTATTATTTCTCCTATGGCCAAAAGCAACCATTTACATATAAACAAAAATGTCCACCGTGAACCTTAAAACCTCTGTTTGAGCACCTCCATGGGTTGGACCTACCGAGTACCGTGTCCAATTGTGAATCTTAAGTCATCCGGGGAACACTCAACCATACACACAAAAAATGTCATCAAAATCGGTCCAGCCACTTAGGAATGTATAAACGACCCACAAAGAGATAAACATTAATTTGTCTACATATAGATAATATATTAGATAATAGAAATAACAGTGATAAATTATTGTAGGAATGAAATGATTAGAACCATTAAAATAAATTATGAAGACATGGGATTTGCAAATAACTGTCTGCTATAAGTTTTCAAACTGGGAAGGATAATACAATAAGGCAAACCGGGGATGAACAATTGTAGACCATAAGGTTAGCTTAGATTCAAGATGGGGACGTGGAAGTCTGGACGAGGCCCATGAGGAGGTCAACTGCTGGGGATTCCGTGAGAAGTGTGAACACAAGGGCTCATCGCAATATGCAAATGTTTATTGGAGTGATTAGCTGAGGAAGGAGAGAGCATAATATACCAGTATAGTATACCATCATACTTCTCAGTCTTCGTTTATGACCACTTGAACATTTTAGATATGGCGAATCCCAATTTTTTAGCCCTTTTGGTTTTTAATGTCACGGGACAAGATCACGTTAGCCGTGGGGTCGAATCACTGCATTTAACCAATTGTTTCTATCACTGTAAATGCGCCGTCGAAAACAGGTTATATATAAATAATATGTATATGTAAAAAGGACAGCCATATCATTGCGGGAAGGCTTAGTAACTTGGCAATCAAGTGAACAAAGACTAAAATTTGATTACTCGACTATGGTGTATCTATATATAATTATTATACGAATTGTTCATTACAAACTGCAATACTTAACAAAACAAAAACAATTAGGTACGTTGACGCAGCGTAATCACGAAATTTCCGTTTTTAGCATATACGTCAATCAATGTAACTTAAACACTATTCGCATTTGCTATGCAGCACACAATCAATTCGAATGATTTAAATGATTTTTGCAAGAACGTGAACAATTATTAGTTATATTTTATATCTACGTACCAACGCAATGGTTATTTCAAAAACATAATTGGAACATTTGAAAATATCTCCAAAAGACGGGCTCAACAATAATAACAAAATTAATACTCGAGGTAAAATTTAATCGAAGTTACATTAAAGGCATACAGGTGCATATCTGCAGCTGGATTCCAATTACTATGAAAATCACAATTCTATAGGACAAACGCGATGTAACTGCAGATGAATTTATTATGAGTTCAATGGAAACCAATAAATCATAGAAAACAATTATTTGATTATTTTTTACATTCGTTTTTTTTTGTCCGCTTGTTAACTCTAGGCGTTTATTTATATATATACGTATCAACACACACACACACACACACACACACACACACACACACACAACATATTTTTATAGGAGTTCGAACGCGTCTCGGCAGTTTTTGGAGCTTGAAATAACGCCGTTAAACATGACTGCGACGTTTTTCCACAGACAGTTTATACATTTAATACATATATATATATATATTTTTTTTTAGTGTACACATACCTATGTCGTATTTTACGTGCTGCTTACACACTGTATATACATTATTTCCGCCCACGGACCGTTCTTGTGTATATATATATTACACGTGACTATATCGTACATGTGTATTGGCCGTTTTCGTTTTCGAAATCGCCAACTTACGAGCTCGTGTTCCGCACTCGCATTTTCGTCGTGTCATCCGGACAGCTGACATTTAATATAATGTGCCGATTTTTTACGTTGCGCGCGCGCCGCCGTCCATTCGCGTTTTCGGGTGGTCACAACTATACGACGGCAATGGGTTTACGGTTTTAGTTTCGGTTATGGTTGTAAAATGAATTTACCGCGATATAGTTATTATACAATAATGTGCAGCGGGACACTGCACGTTCGCCGCACAGTGGCGCAATCGGAACGGCCGGAGTGAAAGGGGTTTTCGTCGACGACGACGCCGCACATACCGAAAGTACAGCGATAAGTGGAAAGCTTGCGGGAAGCTGCGGGAGTGTGGAGGTCACTGAATCCGAAATCAGGTGACTGTGTCGTGAAGAAAACCAAAGAGTGACGCTGCTAAAGCAAATTTCATTTAAGGGATTTTACTTTGCAGCACCTACCCTATACTCGAACGAAAAACCGTCACCGAAATACCAAATATCCATAGTATGTTATATTATTATTATACTGGATCTTCTCCAATAACGCTCATTAATATTTCTCCTTTCATAGCGCATGCGGACATTTTCAAGTTCTTTTTTATTTTTACCATGTTTAAGTAACTATCATTAACATTTTATAGCCTGTAAGAATTATCCGAGTGTACAATAAGTAATAGACTAAAAATTAAATATATTTCTCGTTCAAATTTCGATTTAAATATAGGTAGTATATCCTAATATTCAAAAAATATTTTTCAATTTACACAGTAAAAATTGTGGTTATCGTTTGAAAAAAAGATTGTATCGCTGCTAGCCAGCCATTCCTTAAAATGCATAAGAAAAAAAATCTAAGTAATAGAAAATAAGAATACCCATATGTAATGACTAAAGAAAAATTCAAAATTTCAAATCAATGTTTGAATAAATGGAGTATTAAAGGATAAAATATGGTGGTGAATGAGCTATAATATGTAATAAGTAACAACAGGCATTACAATACACTGAGAGCCACTATTAGGTACCTATAATGTATTTTATACTGGAAAAAACACGATGTGTTAATAAAACAAAAAAAAATAGATTTAAAATCATCACAATAATGGGTAGTATAGAAAATATCGCCGATAGGCGTTTGCCATTAAAATTATAGTTTCAACGCGATGATTATTTGAGTACTTACATTATTACACTCGTCATTACGTGTTATTTTAATGACATTTACCCGTATTTACAGTAAATGTCTATGATTACGGTGATATTGCGCTTGTAATTTATTGGCAATTACACCCGACGTCCTCTTCACTCAAATGCCGATACACATATTATGCATCGTCGAAGGTTGAACGCGGGTGTACACTTATACATACGGCTACGACATAAGCACGAGCGCTCACTAAACGAACGTAAAAAATATGTTATTTTTATAAATAGTATGTACCCGCCAATATAATATTATGGGCCACATTGAGATATTACACCTCGCGTAATATAGTCGTAATCAAGTTAAAAATTGAAATTTAATTAATTTTTAATTTTTTTTTTTTTTTTATTGTTAAAAAAAACCCCTGAAATGGATTTCAAATAGGTACTTAACTGCATTAATAAAATGCAAATGTAAACGTCACTCGTTAATGGTATAGTCGTTTATCCATGCGAGGTCTTCAGGACAGGAATATTAATTGTCTATATGGGTGAGTATATTTTTGTCTTGTACGAATATCGCACTATACGAAAATGATTTATTGTATTTTTTTAACCGTATACGATTCGTTAGAAACAATTCTGAATACGTATTTATGGTTGCAGAACATAAAAAAAACATTTTTTTTTAGCTTAAATACCTTTTTTGAAAAATGCATCACCCACGATGAATGACACATCGTGAACGCTGACGACATGGACGTTTTCTGAAAATTATTATTCGTAATATATAATATTATATTAAAACATAAATGTAATATTATTATTTAATATTTGCCAGTTATCAAATGTACAGTACAAAATTAAAAAAATTAAGTATAGGGATATCAGTGTATCGTCCATGATTGCAAATAACTAATAAGGATAAAGTCACTAGAAAATTCGCAATGGAGCTTAGCACAGTTGAAATTTGGTTTTTTTGTTTTAAACATAAAATTACAATATTTGTATCTAAACTATAAGTAATACAAGACTAGTATAAGGTCGTCGTTTGCGAACCGAATTCGTCCCTAAAACACAAGTAATAACATTATATGTTATCGGGTTACTTATAAATATATTATTATTTTATTTTTTAGACAAACAAGAAAGTCGTCGTCGTCACCACGTTTCTGAGTTTTTCTTTAAATGATGTGTTATTCCCCATCAACATTTTCTACGCAGCTTTCCAAAGCCTATATACATATATGCATTATGGAAATACTACATTATTTATTATCAGCGTGAAGTACTGCAGTCGTCTATAATAGTGACGATTATTACACGAATAATAATAATATAATAGACATAGCTTTCTATATTTACCGGTACGATATTATAATATAATTAATATTTAATATAATTTAAACGCCTCGAACTTGACTGCCGAATTCTTTACAGACACTTTGTCCGATTCGCGTCGAGTGTCGACCGTATAATCATTAATCGCAACGTTTTACGGGCGAATAGTAGGTCGTACCTATACGCACTAATACGCTACACAGCGACGGATAGAATTTTTAATACCGACCACGGTCGACCACGGTATGTGTTTACAATAATGTAATCCTCCATATCATACAAACCCATATCGTCACGTTATTATAAAATTAGTACGTGCAGCGTGGATCGTGAATGTGCAGCGAATGAGACTATTTTATCCTCACTCGACAGTTAAACGTCACATTTTCGAGCCGGTACAGAATTTTTGGTTGGTAAATGGTTCTAACCTTCACACCGCTGCCGTGCGGCGACACATCACGCATCATGCGCTATATCAAATTCACGAAATTATTAAAAATATGAGTATAAACGATTAGGTTGTGTGAAATCCGACATCCGCCAAGACCGTCTGTTGCATTCGTCGGGTATATGACATGTACAGTGGTTATGCAAAGTCAGAATTACATATAGTAGTTCACTTTTGGTGATCATTTTGGACGAATCGTCGACATTGAACGAAAGCTGAACATTACAATAAACTTCGTTCGTCGCTATAACGTGTAAATAATAACTTTTGATGATTTTATGTTCAGCTGTTCACGAGATTCATTTTACGTTTTTCTTTTTTCAGTCGTCGGACCTTATTATTGTCCACCGACAACTTCTCAAATTCGATTTACACTCGACTGATCAGATAATAATATGATTACGTACCTACTGCGTTTATCATTTTATCAGCCTGTGCAGTTCAGACTTTTATCCGTAATAAATTACCGTAATATTCTATGATAGTAATAAATGTAATTATTACTATCATAATACTATCACTTCATGTAAGTGTTGTGATTCGTGATCATTTGATCTAAAAGTAAACAATTATTGTGAAGCGCGTTTACTCAAAAACACCTGTTCGCAGATCTGAACTAAAGTTCTATGTTCCCAAGACAGAAGACTCTTAGGGTGGCCCCTGTCAAGTCTCAAACATTTTTTTATTATTATTTAAATTTTTTTTTTTAACTTTTGTGCATTGAAACAAAATAAGTCACCCCCGTGGTCACCCTAGCCCTGAGTCCGATATTAAACGTTACTCATCCGGCACAAGCCTCGACAGGGCGTTATTATTGTACGATACGCACGTCTGCAACATTCTTATCTGTGACTATTGTTATATGAGCTACAATAACTGATACATATATTTTGGGTTACCACAAGCTGCAGACTTATGAACGTAGGACAGTATATATATACACCTGCGTTATTATTATACCATAGTTTCGGTAACCAGACGATGACCACACGCGTTCCAGCAGCAGTCTCATATTATAATGATATAATACTGTGCGTGCATACATAATTACTGCGGTCGAAAAAACGACAGGTCCTCGATGATGGGTCGCAATATTTTCATTATTTCATTTATTTATTTTCGTCAGACTCCTACACGCACCGTGAGGTGAATGGCTTACTGCAACTATACATAAGTCTAATACAAAGTGTCCTGTCTTCTATGTGCGCACAACTAAATATATTATTATCTCAAACATAATATAATATGACCTTGTGTTGGAATACTGTTATTGGTACATGACATGAAAGTCATATCCTGGGGGTTCCGCGAAGCACACATTTTGTGGAAAATTCTACATGATTTACTAACCGATCGATCAAAAAAAAAAAAATCACTCGATGAGTTCGTTTGTATAGTTGTGAAAATAATTAAACCAATAATTGTTTGTGCGATGTGACGAGACGATCGTTCGTATAAGACGGAGTGCAACACACATCGGTAGATAATATACTCGCGAAGCGATACAATTATTATTGTGCAAAATATTTAAATATAAATAATAATAACAATAATAATAATAATATTCTGTCTGTGCGTCTGCGGTCGTAATAACGTAATAAAAACAATATCGTAGTATTTACATATCATTGTACCTACACGGCTGCACACATAATATTATAATATGTGCATGATTGGCGTACGTCGACCCCCCCGTGACAATAAAACACACGCGTGCGCTTGTATTATACTAAAATAATAATAACAATAATGTATAGCTATATATATATATATATATAGGTACTTGTAATGTTACGGATTTTTTTTCAGCGTATGTTCGTCTTTTCAAACGATTTTTTTCATTTATTAATAATAATAATAATCTATATTTTTGTATGGACATTAATCAGCTGTGAACAAATAAGTGATTTTTTTAGGATTTAAAATAAAAAAAATTGTTAGAAATATATTTTCGTGACGCACATAATATATAGTGTATACGGAGTAAGACTAAACATATTTATGCTCATCTCCGAGATATTGAAATAAGACGTTTCGATACAAAATTGAACACTTCTAAATCAGTGGCGTCATTTGTGGGGAGGGGACGGAGTGGGCATTTGCCCCCCCCCCTCTTGTGATTGGTGGACCGCTGTCGGGGCCGGGTATGGGCTAGTTTTGGGCCTTCATATAGTAGCTAATAGGTAATATTTTTAGGTATCCCTCTACATATGTATTAATTATTTAGTCATTGTTATCTCTCAAAAAAATGGGTTACCAATAACCTATGATACCAACTATAGTAACTGAGTATAAAATTATGTAAGGAGATAAAAATGCAATTGTAGTGTAATGCATTGTCAGAATTTTTTTTATTTTATTATAGGTGGGTCAAAAATGTTGCCCTCCCCTCTCAAAAACTTAAATGACGTCACTATTTTAAATCAATTTAAAAAATATAAAACTGAGATGATCGTGATGTAAGACAGTGCTTACCGAAATTACCGGTTGGCAGTTACCGGAAACCCAAAAGTATAGGTACCTACTACCTCCGCCGCTCATCAGAACTTTCTTGCTTATAGTTAATGTTAAAGTATGTTCATCCGATGATCATCATTCTGCTTCGAAAACTGTCATTCTTGAACATGGAATGAAATTGAAGGAAAAACCAATTTATTTTTTTTAAATCTAAAATGTCGTCTTAATGTTTTAGAAATACAGGTTTTTCCGTGAATTGTTTATGGTGATGGCCCCGCGACCTAGTTGAAATGTTCGATAAACGACACAAAACCGTTTATAATCCTACCGTCGTAAACGATTACGCATAGAACGCAAATGTTTCTCTTTCGGTTTTCATTCGCGGAAATCTGTTTTCATCAGTAACAACAATCTATAGTGCACTTACCTACATGTTTACGTGCATAGTGGTCTCGTATATCAGCTTCCGGCCAGCTAAATCATTGTATTTTGTGAAAACGTTCTGGTAGGCAGTGGCTCAGACTGTATACGACCTGTACGGCCGACCATGCTATCCCTTATTATAATAATATTGTCCTTCGATTGATTTATTATCAAGTTCTGATTTTGGAACTTTTAAATACACTTAAGGGCAAAATTATTTTGAAATACTTATATTTTCTAATACCATTTTCGACCCGTGGTGATATCAACTTTTTTTTCTTAAAAATATGAGAATCGTCCTTTTTAAATACTGAGCGGAGGGCGGTGTTTATTTTTTTTTTATCCTGCACACAAAATGTCTATACAAGAACGAGTGCTTTGATTTCAACATATTATATAGTATTTTTACCTCTTAGCAAATTGGATCAAGATGATACTTTAGGGAGTTAAGTTTAATACAATCCATTATACATGGTCGATTGTAACCTACTGTACAACAGAGCGACATCCACTTTCCCGCTTTTTTTTATAATGGGCTAGGGAAACATGGGGTCCATGATGGTTTGAAAATCTTATGAAATTACTATAGTAATTAATATAAATCTTTAGCAGTGTATACGTTTTAATCGTATTCAGAGACTTATACTAGGTTAGATTTTGATTCAGATACGTCAGTAGTTTCCAAAAAAAATATTATAATTCATAGCAATAAACATAGGCGCCACTAGATAGACCTCTAAAACGTGGTTTGCTATGATATTTCGTATTTTAAAAACATAAAATGTATGTTATTTCTTTATAATAATGATAGTTAGACCTTAAAAAACAATGGGTGCTAAACACTATTTTGGACCCCTCTATAGTTGTGCCAATGGCGACAATGGTTTTCATTTGAAAATAATAAGTTTGTATCGCCACAGGACGCTCTACAGACGGTAAAGAAATCGTACAGTGATCAAAAAAATATATTGTACTTGTGTTAACTCAAAAATGAATCATTAAAGAAAAAATGTGGACAAACATGCGGTTATAATCACTGTGGTTATATACATAGGTACGACGACATTTTGTGTATATTATCGGTGTATAATATGATGTGTATTATATTATGTGTGCCGTGTGTATGGTTTTACGATCAAATTTAAATTCGATTTTTTGGTAAACAATGCGCAGTGATAGTGCCTATATACCTACAATCGCGCGCGTGTGTGTGTGTGTGTGTGTGTGTGTGTGTGTGTGTGGTGTGTGATGAAAACGCGTCGCGGTCATTGACGTTTTATTTATTTTTTTTTTAATCCGATCGCACTCTTCTGTCCCACGACCGTCAAAATATACTGCGAATTCGTTATGTATAAGAACGTCTGTTCGCAGCTTTCCAAATAGTCCCGTTGAGAAAAATATCAATATGTCACATCATTCGGAGTTGATGATTGTTTTATACATACAAAAACTCATTTTCTCTAAATGTATACTAACGTTTTTTGGAAATATTTTGAATTATACATATAATTCAATAAATTAATTTAATATTGTGGAGACTTGAAAATCGTGTAAAAAAATGTCCAATGATGTGATTACTTTTCTAGATAATGATTATTTACAACCATTATTCCCCGGACGACCATGTTTTGTACAATTAATAATTATACCTAGTTGATCCCGTGCACTTCGTTGCCCGACAACCAATAATTATTATTAATATAGCTTGAAAACCGTGGCAACCATTTAAAAACAAAAATTCTCATCGGAAATCTCAAAATCCTTGTTTGAGAACCTCCCGGGGTTGGTGCTCTCCCTCTTTAAATTAGCCTATCTTCTGCGCAGGCTAACCTATCTCTGTACCAAATGATCTCGTGCACTTCCGTTGCCCGGCAACCAATAATTATTATTATAATAGTTTCAAAACCCATGGCAACCAAAGGACACACAGACAGATATTTATTTTTAATATATATAGATCGCGATTATCTACTTACTCTATCTCTTATCGGAGTAGATAACCGTGATATAGATTATTTAGGGCTTTACGAAGTTGATATTATATGTATATATAAATAAAAATTTTAATTCGGGCTTCGGTACTGCTTCCAATGATCGTCACTCATACACTTGTAATTTAAAAGTATAAGTTGAATTTGCATGGTTCTTTTTTTTGTGATGGTTTTTTTGAATATTCTAGGGAAGATATGATTTTTATTGTGAAATGGTTTAGTTAAACATAAAGTTTGCCTTTGCATATTTCTGCGCATGTAATTTATGAAAATGGCATCATGCTCAAACGTATATACAATTTTAACATCATTATTAATAATATCATATAATATTCATATTGGTTGTTGTTTGTTTTCTCGATTCCCTCCCCCCTAAATTATAGACAATTTTTCTGTTATTTTAATTGCATTTATTATTTCGAAAATCATTTTGATTCAATAAGTCCCGAAACTAGCCTACGTCCAATACAACTATGTTAGGTGCGTACCTATGGATCATACTTTTACAACTGTCGTCTCTCGATATAGCCTGCTAGGGAGAATTTTTTTTATGGGGGCGTATTGCAATGGGCACCCCCTTATTTCAATGGACGAGTTATCGCTTTAAATTCTAAAAGGTACTGTTTGTTTTAAAACGATTTGTTTTCCAGTTTTTTAATCATAACAACGTGATCGTAAACATTTTTTTAGCATAAAATATAATCGATTAATGTTAAGACGAGATGAGTTACGATGTACTACAGTCGTTCGCGCGACAACGATAATTTTTTTTAATAAATCATTCTGTGAATATTATATAGACCCACAAGTACATTTTATACCAATCTACTCCCACGCGCATGCGTGCGGCGTGTCACAACTGCAGATCGTCTTGGGTCGTGAAAAAGGTAAATTAAAAATCATGTACCTGTATCCGCAAAATTCGAGATGCTCGTCCGCGGAAAACCCGCCGGTTTAAGGTCGTCCTTTTTTTTTTCAACTCCTACGGGCACATTTTTTTTGTTCGCGGCAGTCCTGTTCGCTGCGGACGAAATATGACGATCCGATCCACTCGGCCGTTTGTGTTATATTATTATACAACACCTCCACGGCGGTCGGCGAATATTTACATATAATTATAGGCATGTATATTGTTATTGTCATTGTGATAAAACAGTTCCGGGCCGCCGGTAATTATTGTCACGGGATAACATTATAATAAATTATAATATTGTACGTGCGCACAATATATTAAAAAACCAAAAAAAAACATGATATATTATTATGGTCGGGGGGGTCGGCGTACACGATAATATACGTATACCTACGCTCGCGAAAATCTATAATAATCATGTCGATGGTTTTTTTTGTCATCACAACGTGTCTTACCTGTTGCACGCGTGCTCGACTTCGACTCGGCGACAGACGGCTATTATATATAATATATAGAATATTATTATAATATTATTTAAACAATTATTGTATAATACAATATATTGTATATGTAATGTGCGGGCGATCGTCACAATAATAATATGATCACATTCAACACGCCCGGCCAATGAAATAATATATTGTTCTCCGACCGGGATCGATAACGATGACGATAATCTGTAATCGTCCCGACTCAAGGTCCTCCGACGGATTATTTTTTGAGTCGGTTAGGGCGTATCGCGCACTATAATATTATTACGCACGCGTACGACGTCGCACGACGAGGAATTCGTGTGGATAATGAATTCAACGCCGCCGCACGTACAACAGACTCTGTTTGCTTGCGAGAAGATTTTTTTTTCTTCACCACGACATAATAATAATAATATTATAACCACATACGGGGCGATGACGATAGGGTCTTCTTGCGGGACGACGGAAAAAGACCATTCGATATTTTTTTTTTTGCGGACGAGCATAATATCCGTCGCTTACACGATACATATGTACGATATACACCATCATCCGTCGTAATATTATTGTTATAATATTATACTGTCGTTATTATTGTACCGTCCTTAGTCGGGCTCCGCAGTCGGCCCGACCGCGGTGCTTATATATTACACTCTTTTCGGAAACTATAGACCCGTCTATCGTCTCACACGACTGCAATAATACATAATAACGATTAACCTATATCATACGATTTTACATGAAACACGTGACACGAAATACGAATACCAGCTACGCCACGCCCGTTGCGACCCGATCGGGTGAGGATTCTCAAGGGGTGGTTCCGTATCGTGGGTCCGTCTCGAGGTTGCACAGATCTCTCGCGTCTGGTATCTATATAAATATATACTCTACACGCGGGTTCAAACGGCACTGCAAGAATTAATCCGTAATAATATATTATCGGTAATTTATAAAGCATATATACAGCTCCATACATTATACAGCAACAACAATTTTACTGGGAGACTGCGGACGGAAAAAGGCCTAGGGGTCGACCGAGACGAGGACGGGCAGGAAGGGGAAGACAGATCTCACCGGAGTCCCACTACAGGAACAAGAATAGAAGATAGTGATCGGAGTGATAAGAGTGGTCGGTACAGCGAAGGTCCTACGCGGACTGTAAAAGCTGGGAAGTAGAAGAACAATATAGGTACCCTCCCACCGCGGTTAGGTTAGGTTAGGTTAGGATGCGTAAGAATTTTTATACAAAACTAGCTAAATTCGTTTTTCGAGGTTTACACTCGTATACAGTCCTTTTCGAGATATCCAATTTTATTGCGAGGTGACTTGGAACATGCTGCTTAGCCCACACACCATGGAATTTCAAAACCAAACTTGGAAACCCCATTCATAGGTATGCCATGATAATAAAAACATTTCAATTTTTTCATATTATTGTATATTGTTATCATTACTATCGTTAAAACACACATATATAATTATGTAGAAATACAAGACAACTTATATTATAATATATGTATAGTATATAATATAATATAGGCGATAATAATAATTATATATTGTCATGAAATAAAAATTCGGATTACCATTATAATATACTTAAAATATACTTAAACAAACTAAAAAATAAAAATGATAATATTATAATTAACTGGTATGTATGCGTATAATATTATAATATTGATCACATAATCGTTGATTGTATATATTTATATAATATATATATATATATACGACAACAAGTGTGAACAACGCAATCGACGCGTGCGAACCTTGTTTGACAATATTATAATAGTTTAATATTATGCGTATATTATGATCATAATATACCATTGTAATAATAATTATTATTATGATATAAAATGCACTGCGTCTGCCGCACGCGTCAAACACGCTAACTGTTCGCAATAATAATTAATTATATAATAAAAAATTGAGAGAGAAAAAAGGGCATATAAAATAGGCGTACAATGTATATATGATATATCATTATAATAATGTTGATAATACTATAATAATAATATTATGCGTTAAACCTAAAAGTCTAATCGTAACGTACCTATATATATATATTATATTATGATATTATATGAATACCAATAGCGCGAGCTTAAAAGAAAATGTATATATATAAAAAGAATATAATAATAATAAACAACAAAGATAATATATAAATTACTTTTATACAGTACGATTTGTTTGTTTTCATAAAAATTAAACTTAATCTCTTTGTTACGAATTAAAATTGTTTATTTCTTTCTACATATTATTAATATATTATACGAAGAATTCGATCGATTTTACGACTTACCCACACCGGTTCGTATTTTATTTTTTCGCATTTTTCCTGTTCTCTATTTGATCTATTTATTTTCACACGGTGAGAAAAAAAATGGTATCCTAACTCACCACCTCTCTATACACATCGTCGACGCCGAGACGTCGCCGTCGGATGCTGGCTGGTACCTACGACTAAATTTCGCTTTTCTGTTTTTCGCTTTCTACGAAATAATAATATTATCACCAAGATGACGGTGTTTTTTTTTTTGGTGTACTTATGTGAGAATTATAACAACAATACAATACTTGCAATGTAAGTGTATGTTCGACGACCGTGGGATGATGAATGATCGCACACGTCATCGATACACGATTTCGAATTTTTCCAAAATTTTGATATCGACGTACGCGGTGACTGTGATTTTAGAGACATAATTTATTTATTTGTAATAATTACTGTAGCATGTCACTGCTGCTATGTATCCGCAAGAGAAAATCCCGCGCGAGTTATTTTCTTCTATTATAAAACTTATAATATGCTTAATATTCACATCATTATAATATTATCATGATAAAATGTGTGTACACATCATTGCGATATTACGGAGGTCGTCGCGTTTCGTACCGGCGGCGGACTAATCAAATAAAATCGAAAACAAAAAAAAAAATCACAAAAAATACATATACCTACCTACTAAATATTCTATATAATAAAATAAAAAGAGAGAAGTTAAAAAAAAAAAGCTCGTGAAATCGTTTTCCGATACATTATGTTATAATATTATATAATACAAATGTACGCAATTTACTTATATATATATATATATATAAATCCATCAGTCGAGAGAACAAAACGAAAAGGGATCTACTATAATATTATAATAAAATGATATTATTTTTTTTTTTTAATTTTCTTGTCTTTTAAAAGTGAATCGTTTGAATCGTTGTCGACGAGGAGCGCGACCCGACTTCGGTCACTCCGCCCTTTTCGAATCTTTAGTCCCATTCGCCGACGTACATCGGAGTCCTGTGTCCCGTCGGTATGTAACCTCTGGTGGGTATGGGCAGCCGTCCGTAGATGTGGTTGTACGGTGAATCGAATACTTCGGCGTCTGCAAAACATAAACGGGAAAAAACATTTGCATTTAGTACAACATCATTAACACCATATTATAATATTATGTTTAACCTATAGAGCACTAATGCAATCGACGTATATGATAAAATAAACTATAAAGTATCTATTTCTGCATATTATCTTATTTAAACATATCCGAAAGGTATGCATTATACTATAATGACACAACTCGCGAGTCTCTATAGATAATCCAACGACAAAATCTATTCGAATCGGGATGGGGTGGTGGCGTTGTAGAGGACTATTCAAAAAAATGTATTTTAATATTATTCGTTTTAAAGACATTTCAACTTGAAAGTTCAATCACATCTGAATGGCGTAGTCTGGTCCAAGATCACCAAAATCTAATTTCCTAATATTATATAATATGTAGGTACCTATTAAACGGGACGATCGCGTTATTCGTAAGGCAGACATTTCACTACATATTTTCAATGAATATCGTAATATTATGGTAAACAGATATTAAAACTATTTTCAATCTTATTTATTAATTGTTTACTAGGGATTCTGTATGGATAGTAAAAAATATTAAATTATGATATAGATATTTGTTTATATAAACTACAAACTGAATAGCTGCAATATTGTCATACTATATTCTTATATTATTATAATAATTATGTTCGTTACGCATTGGTGTCACCGTACTACACCGTGATCGGGAGAAGTCAGTGGACTAATTATTTGCTGATTGGACATTTTGCGAACACCGTTTAGGCGTCGACGTCGTCTTATTTGGACACGATTATACGAAACCGGTTATGAGAAAATAACATAATAATTTAAAAAAATAATATAATAGTCATAAATAATAAAATTGCGCAACACGCGGGATCGTATATACTCGTATATTGTCGCCGAGCCGTTATATAGTCCTCCGCTGCAGTCGCAAATAACATTAATATTATACGTAATAAACAATGTAATATTTAATGGCGTAGTCTACCTACACCGATAAGTCCAATGCACCGGTGGAAATCCGTTGATATTACAATTCTAGGGCGGTCATATTATTATTTATTGTTATTATTAAAATGTATATTTTTCCAGGTGAACAGCCTCGAATTCGTCCCTTCCTGCTCTGCAGTTACAGATACCGCTCTGGCATGGTCACTCCGGATAAGGTAAGAACAATGTCAATCTTTAGCAAACCGTTATGAAACCTTCGCGTAGTGCGATCGTTTATTATATTGTACATTACACACACACACACACACACACACACACACATAGGTCTTGGGAACGAGGAACCTATACGGTTCGTACATTTGAAATTCGATTTAATCTATATCGTTTTCAATACCGGGGAACGGGAATCGTCGTACGCGTTTGCAACGATACACAGGTCACGGTTTTCATGGTGGTGGACTTGACGACGGTCGAGCTCGATAATCAATTGTACCCAATAATAATAGGCGTTTCCGGCGCAATTAAATTTGAATAACGGGGTCCGGATTCGTGCCGACAGCCGTGAAGAAAAATCCGCAAAAACGACCAACGTGGAGTTTAATTTTTGTAATACGTACACCAGATTTATACCTGTATATAATTTTATATTAATATTATGTGTACCAGAAGCTGCGTAAATGCTTTTATGACCCACATACAAATACGGATTCGCACGTGGTTTCAATTCGAGACGGGACCGTTTTACTTTTAAAATCGAAGTATACTGTACCTACAGTGTGATTCACGGACCACGCTCAACACGTCCTTGAAATTTAAATAATGCATAATATACAACTCTGTATTTTGACATTTTTTAGAATACTTAAATAATATAGGTGCCATTATATTTTACTTTTTTATTTAAGGAGTGTCTTAGCTGTGGCGATAAAATTAAAATTTGTTTTTTAAAAATATGAACACACGTTTTTTTCTGTAAATTGTCAAATAGATTTTGAAAATATTATTGTTTATTGTTTTAAAAATATTTGAGAATATAAATTGAAATTCAAACGAATATTATTTTTATAGTTTAACAGAAACTGAATGAAATCATTATAATTAATGGTAAATCGGGTTGAGAAAGCTTTGTGAATAATCCTGTATATAATATACTTAGTAATATACTATGATAGTAATCCTTTTGACACGAAGTTTACAACACACTCTATGAGGTAATATTGTACAGTTTACAATGCAGCTATCAGTTATATAATAAAGTATAGACGTTAACGTTTTTGGAATGAAACTTTTTTATTTTTAATAGAACACTTTCAACCGACAAACGGAAGTAGGATTAAATACAGTGAACAAAATATTGACGTTAAAATGTATATTTCATATTATACTAAAAACGTATAATTAGTTATTAGTTATTACCTTCGGAACATGAAATCGTGTTGATTGGAATTTTTTCTTGTAACGAAATCGAATGAAAAGAGTCATTAGGACAGTAAGCTGTTTTAAATATAATCTTACAAGACAGCGTCTATGCTGTAATTGAAGCGCATAACGTGACAGTAAACTTTGTTGAACATTTCGAAAGTAATTTTATCTGACCGTAAAATATGGGTACAATAATTACATAGTTATTCGGAAAAACATGAAACGTACAACTTGTTTCATATTATTCTGAATAGGTAATAAATTACGTATAATTTTAATGCGTATTTTTAAAAAATGAATATTAAATAACCATTTTAACGGATCTTGTCCAAGTGTGTTGATAACGTCATTCTTTTATTCATTTTTTCCAATCAAATAACAATTGTATGTACTTATTGTACACGCAAATATTAAATTGATGCCCAAATATAAAATAAGTACCTAATTGAAAACTTATAGTGTTTTTATTTCCGTTCCACTGGCCAATGTTTCGTTACCCACAACTAATTATATTTAATTTTAACAGAAACGTTGAAACCATTATACACTAAAATTAGTATTACACTTATTACAGGACACGGGTGGATCTAGATTAAAAGGGTAGAGAAGGCACTTTCCTCCGAGGCGCTAACGAAGATCAGTAATAATTGATATCGATAATTGTTCCTATAATATTATAGTGCAGCGAACGAACGCATTTATATTGATTACTGCATCGATGAATATAATACGCACGCCTTTCGTCATGTTTTGTATTATGTTATTATATATCTGTCTATAAGTTTAAAAAAAAATATGATTTTTAAATAGACGACATAAACCCGCAGCGGGTGCAATAATAATACAACCGAATGAAGCGGGAAATGGATAAAATTCGGACCCGTTATCATCGACCGCATAAAATCGAAATTTCGCCGTGACGATGTATAATCGTTAGGTTCCTATAATAGTCGATTAATTAACGCTATCGCGGAGAACTCTCGACCGAAGTGCGGTACACGAACATACTAATCGATTATATTCGATATATATCCATCATATCCGAGGCGGTCATCGAATTCACGAAATAATAATTAATAATAATGAAATGTAATGTAAAAAGATTGCTTACCCATTCCGCTGTCGAAGCTGCGCGTGTGCCACATGGCGGGCTGCGTATGATGATGATAGTGTACGGCGGCGGCGGTGGCCAGGTGACCGTTGGACAGGGCCATCGGATTCTGTTGGTAGCGGGATGGCGGCACGGCGGTGCTCATCTTTGGGCCGACGGGCACATCTTTGATGAACTCCTTGGTCTTTCCGTTGGAAGTCTTGACGAAATTTGGCACTCTGGCTCTCAGTCCGCAGTAGTACGGGTCGTCTGAAAACCAAAAATTAATTGTTTTTATAAACAAAAACGACGTACAGTGTCACGACATTCGCCTAGTCAAGTATAGGTATTTGATTGGCGTGTTGTTTTTCGATTGCAAAATTCGCAGCTGATTACTGTCGACTTAATTTTAGGCACATAAACATGATATATCGGACCCGTAAAATGCGAATACAGATCAACCGTTTTGGCAATCCGTCACGGTACCAGATGCAGTCAAACTATCATAGGACACAACCATTTTTTTTATAGACATCGACTTTTTGATGGGTACAAGTGTTTTTTTTTTTAGGTAGGTATATCGTTTATTTGTCCTGAAGTCGATGCTTACATAGAAACCTGTAACTGTAATATCGAGACAAAATATTGTACAGCACCTATATTATCAGACATACGCCTAACCTGCACGACCGTCTGTCTAATACTCTTATCGTCTCATGTCGAGTTCGAGCTAACATTTATAATTACGACGGGTGCGGAGTGCTTAAAATATAATAATAATAAATTGATACTAAATGTCAAGGTACGCATATGCCGTTTCGTTTAGTGAAAGTGCATATACGTCAGCCGGTTCTGCGCGCACCGACTCGGCCTTTCACCTATAGCTGCTGCAGTTTTATTTTTTCACAAACATCTAGAATAGTGTAACCGGTAATCCGAGTGGATTACGCGAGTACCGATTGCCCATTTCGTATATATGTGAATAATATAATATATTAGGTATTATCCATTTATTAAACATATTTTATTTGAAATTATACAATCTGTAAAATTATTTCCAGTAAGCACTAATTGTGTGGTTAATAAAATACTGTACGAATAACACGAATGACTAGTTAAGAAATCGCCCAGCTGTAACACTTGAATCTTGAAATTTATTTCGAGTTGACGTAATTAGTATGCACCAAGTCTCTCTCACGCCGATTTTTGTAGAACCTTATTCTAGAAAGATTTCCAGGTATAATATGGTATAATAATAGTGTGGGAAAGAAGGGCGATTTGGGTGAATTTTAATTCGGGAGTGAAAAAGTTTGTAAGTTGCAGATTCTGCTGTTTCTGAGACGATTTGGATTCTTAAGTTTGAGTGTAAAGTATGAGTTGTGAGGCATACAATTATATAGATATCGAATTTTATTTTATTCGTACCTAATGAAATCAATGAGGAAGTTTGTATTTTTGTATTATAAATATTAAACTTAAATCATGCCTTCATGGAAATCTGGTTAAAATACGGCGTTCATAATTGAAATTCCAGACTCGTCATTTAGATTTTGAATTAAAAAAAAAAAATTATAGAGGTGAACCATGGACGTCGGAAAAAAAGGAAAAGTCGATCTCGTGGTATAAACTTATTCGCGAGTCGTGACGAATTCAAATCGGTTTCCATGCATTTAAGTCTCGCCAGGTTAGGTATAGTTGGTAAATTTTGATGGGGGAAATAGCAGTCAGCATAATATTCAAAATCCAAAATCGCATTAACACTAACGATACAATAAGTCTCGCCCCATCTGTATACACGTACTACCGATTATACAACTATTTCACTGTATATAAATATTAATAATACTATACACCTACATATGTCGTATATGTGTAATTGTGTAAATCATATAGGTTGCTATTATGTACCACCAATAGCGACTTAAGTATATTATTATTTATGAATTATACAATATGTGATTGATTATGCATGCACGCACTCCTATTTATCATTTGATTAGGTACCTATTAATTTGATTAAATTCTGGTTTTTGGAATTTCCGTGGTTCCAAATGTTGGTGAAAAGAAGAAGTTTGTTCAAAGTGTGGACGTGTGGTCTTTGAATATACATCATAAATATACCAAAAATCAAAATTTAAATGAACGACGAAATTGGGGCGAAGCATTCTCGATGGATCACCCTGTACATAGATTGTCTGCGAGAGGAGAGGCCGAGCGTCTGGCATGGCAGACGGATATGCGACAGCTGCTGAACGCATATAAAATATTTACCTACCTATATTATGATAATATAATGACGATGCCCACCACGATGACAAGACGTATAGGCGTAGTACGTATATACTTACTACCTCGTTGCTTTTTTATGTTGAATTAGGTAATCTCGACGAAACGGAATAAAAAGAATACGAAAACCAGGCAAGGCCGTTGCCGGATGCAAAGAAATTATAATTATTATTGCGCAGACGCATTATGATGGGTAATAATAATGATATATAGGTTTTGTCTTTTGAAATCATCCAGAAAGCGGTGCCGCGCCGAAGTGAATCCGCCGAGAAACATTAAAAAAATGTTTTATAATACAACATGTATATTATATTATTATACATATTACATTTATAGTCATAATAATATAATATAATTATAAATATAATAATATCAATGGCCTCGCGGGACGGGAAATGTTCACGACTGATTTTCACTACTATTATATCGTACATGATAATTTTTTTATTCGGAGCACGAAATTTGTTTGCGTTATTTATGTGTCCCATTATTTACGTGGATACCGTCCAAGTAGCATTTAGGTCACGTCATGTCATATTATTGAAACACTGATAACAAAATTAATCTTTTCAAAACCGTCGGTAAATATACCAAGATATAATTTTTAGATGAATGTAATCGACTGAACGAAAAAAAGAATTGTATAGAAAAGAACTGTTACCCGTTGTAATGCCACTATAATATTAAGTTCATATTATGTTCATATAAATGTAAGCAAATTACGAAAATGTTAAGCCTTTTTGTTTATAAAATAAAATGAGAGAATATTATATTTTAACCATCTGCAGCCGTCGATGCAATTTTCTAATACGTTATAATATAATATAATGTAACAAAGGTACAATTGTGCATAAATGTTCAGTGTGCACAGCACATGCCTCTTTCCCCGAACGATTACACTGTTGCAAAATCGGCGCTGGGACACGGAATTGTGCTTATCCTTATAATAGTACCTATATAATATAATAATAATATTATGCGTGTGCTCTATAGCTGTGCCGATCGTATACCGGCCGTGATGAACCGGAAAATCCGTCTGCGGAGCACCACACCGCTATAGTATACGTATTTTTTTAATGGCCGATTATAAGATTATATATATTCTATTATTATATTGGCTCTAGAAGGGACATCGCCGTATTAAATAATACCTATGACGAAATGAGCGTAAGTACGTACGTATGTATGTATGTATGTATTTACCGTATTTTTTATTGTTGTCCTTGACTTTGTCCTTTCCCCTCGACGAGGTGAACTGCTTCATGGAGCCGACCAATCTGTTTTCTTCTTCTTCGATGTCGTCGTAGTCGGGCTGCAATTACCAGAAGAAAAAAAATGTATAAGTAGACTTTTAGAGAAACACTTCCGACAAATTTATATGTGCACGCGAAATCTGGCGAGACATAAAACTGTCAGAACGCATTATATACCTACATTTAGAGATAGATAATTCGTTTTCCGAGTATATACTGTATACTTGGAAAACGAAAAGACCGTGTATATACATCATAAAACTCGTTGATGTTATATCATATTATGATGTATCGTCTTACCTCATATATTATACATAATATCGTATATAATCTCACTTTTATATTGTACAGTACATACTATTAAATTTAAGCCGCTCGCCTCAACGTGACGCATTCAGTTCTCCCATTGTTTAAGTCTTTAATACCGATGATGCAGATAATGAAGTATACCTATTACTTATTGGCTATTACTAATCGAAGAGGATTCATATATAATATTATAACGAATTAGGACTTTGAATATCTGCAAAACGATCATGGTGAAATTTTTACCAACCATAAGCAGTGCTTTTAGCAAGTAGGAGTGTGCTGCAGGGTTATCTATATAGTAACCCAATTCTCTTGGAGTTACAATTACTTCTCCGGTTCTAAGTCGATCAATTATATAAAGTATACTAAACGTGTTGGTTATTCTAAAAAATATTATTATTTGGAAATGGTACATTTTTCTACTTATAATCTCATAATATTATGCTGTTAATTTGTGAGTTGGGAGAGGGGAGGGGGATAAATTGGCAAAGACCCCTAGCTACGGTCTAAACGTATTTCGTATATATGTAACATTTATGTACTTTTAACTGGGGAGGGGATCTCGGATATGTTTCCATGATTATTTTACACACTCTATTAAATATAGGTACTATAGCATGTAAAATTCAGAGAGTTATTCGGACCTGACCAGATTTTTCTTCTCCAGATCTTCTCTATCACCAGACTGCTCCCCATCACCTAACCACCAGCTCACACACTGTGATTACACATTATAATAATATAAATTTTATGTCTAAAAATACACACATATATCTAAAATATTGTTGAAAACCCAACACAAAAATATTGATACAATATCACTGCACCGAGTAACACGGAGAAAAGCGTTTTATTATGGATATTGGATATAACAATCTAAAATTTTGAAAATCATCACTTAACGCCTTTATTCATTCAACCCAATTGCAGTTATTATAATATTATATTAGGTATTTGTTATTAATTTTACCTTGGGTATTTCGTGCGGGTACGGGTTCGACGGGTCCCTGGGTGGCAGCTTGGGCGGCTTGTCACCCCGGCGCGCCGCGGTCTGCATCATCAGCTGTTCTCGAGTGGCGGCCACCATGTTTGCACCCGCTATGCTGTACGGGTCTTCGTCCGGAATCGGGATCCTTGGCCGATTCTTGATGTCCACCGTGGTGCGTTTCACTGCGTAAACAACAATGCGCACGACAACGACGATTAAAGACAGTCGGACGACATTAAAATAATGCAGTTATGTGTATCTAATACACCTAGATTATATTATAGGTATAGGTACTATAAAAAGAGCCCATAGTAATAAAATTCACGGATCAGTGGGTACTACTAGGGGCAACTCAAAAACATTGGGAGGGTATGTGTCAAAGTGATAAATCACTAACAATAATTTGAACATCCAATGATTTCGAGAGTTGAAGGCGTAATCTGTAGATGGCTAAAGTTATATTATGTAGAATGCGTCCACTCTCGTTCTAGCGTTCATCCTGTTCTCTACTACGATATATAAAAGAACCATTCGTTGTGGAAAACTAAGTCTATATCAGGGTCCTCCGTATACCTATATATATTATAATATTTAAGATCCCCGAGTGTGTGCCTCTTAAGCTCGTGACGATTCGAATACGAAACACGATTACGTTATATCATATTTTTTTATTCCGTACGGACGTGGTACGATTGATTTACTTTATAATATAATAATATATATCGCAGACACTGACGCAGCCTGAGTACGTATTATTATTATTACGTGGTGTCCGGTTAGACGCGACCGTTTTGAACCATAAACCGATGGAAATCGGCACCGAGTTACAATAGATATATGCACATAACAAACCAACGCGTATCCCTTTTTAAGAGTGTTTTAACCCCGGGTCCGCATTCCCGTCAGCAACCCGATTTTCCACTCTGCTGCCACCGCGATAACCACAATACACACGCACATATATATATAAATATAGATAATAATATCATTTCATTGCGCGTGCGTGTGTATGTATGTATGTCTCTCTCTCTCTCTCTCTCACTATCTATCTATCTTTCTTAGTCTCTTTGTCCACGTCTCTGTCTCCGCGTGTCTCTTTCGACCGAGGAGAATAATAATAAAATAAGTCATGACCGCGATACTCATCATCTGCAATGGTTAACGGTTGTGCTTAATATACATGTATATAATATATACTATTATACTATTTATATTATACTATCCTAAGTGCGCCATCGACAACGGGACACTGCACCGAAACGGATTAATCACCGCGACGGGCGGACTATGTGCCAATTAAAAGGTCACTGCCGCCGGGTAAAAAAAACGGCAAAAACTGCACTTGACGAGATATCGCGAGCGCGGACACGACGACGACGACGACGACGTAATAATATATTACACGAACGACGCGCGCGCGCTCGGCCGACCACCCACGCCGCGCGGGGACATGATCTATGCGAATGTAGGACGACACGTGTTTTCCCCTCTGCCACGAACGATCGGATAGTACCGCGCAAAGTCGTGTGGAAATATCCCTCCGCTCGCCCGCGCAAAAAAATTCTCTCGATCTCCCCAGCAGAGTATTACACACAAATTTTGGCTTTTTCGTGCAAACGTATTCAATTCTATCGTCATATTTATATATGTAATATTATATACTTGGAATGGCGCGGTTCCCGTTTAAAATTCGATGGATCAGCGAAAATGTTTTTCATCACTTTGACAAAAACTCTTTTCGGTGTGTGATGGAGCGAAATTATACAACGTGACGTATAATATTAGAGACAAGACAGAAATTCTGACTTCGAGGGTTAAATACATATGCTATATTTCGAACCGGTAATAATCCCAAAGACCCGACAAAAAGTTTATCGATGAATTTTGCGTCAAAAATATGATATAATGTAACGCAACTCGCATATATTATATACAAACTTAAAAACTTATAAACGTACGACAAGAGTAAAACGCGTCATCCGCCCGAGACCAGTTGCTGGAGCACGTAACACTATACTAATATATAATATGCCGATGACCGACCGCAAAACTACATTCCCGTTCGATCGTTAAACTAGCGTATGCGTTATATAACACAACGATTGAACTTTATATTGTTTTATTATCGAATAAACGATACAATAATGGACCTTAATATTATAAATACGGGACTACGAGAGTAATAATGTGATCCAAAACTCGGCGCACGAAATTCGACGTTATATTTTTATTTTCATTCGTTATAATAATAAATAATAGGTATATATATAGGTATTAAAAATATTTCCTAACCTCGAGAGATCGCGTCTGCGCTGTTCAGTGTATAATGTTTAGCGATATGTCGATCGTGATGACATTTTTGTTCGAATTCATATAGGCAAGGATCTCGACGAAAATTACGAAAATAATAAAAACCGTTTGCCGTCGATCCGTGAACTCGCTAAACATACGACATATATATATAACATAAACGTTACACTTAATCGGTCGAGGCTACGCACAGATATTCGAAAATATTACGATAATCTATAAAAGCCCCGAGACGGTATATAATATAGTATTATTATACGATACGATTTATTGCCGCGTGTGGCGCGTGCAGTCACGAATTTCGCGGGATTGAATAACACCGATGCAACAAGTAGGCACCGCACACGCACAGCGATATAGTGTAATAATAATATCATTATATTATATATATATTTGATAACGCTATTATAAATGGGTAAAAACGGGTTGACGATTCCGAGGGGAGCTAAGATGTTCATGGGTTGATTTACCTTTAAAGCACAACCTCAAAACAAAAACAAAAAAACGTTCGTGTCCCTAGATTACGTATACCATATTTCTCCCCTTCAACCCCTTCAACTACGCGATGTTATAGCGCGCAAATTTGATATAGTCTTAATAGTGATATAATATAACTACGTAAAAAGTCAAAACACCTTACACATCTACTATAAGTCGCCTATCTAACTATCTATGTGGCTATATAATATGTCATTACTTATTATAGATTATTGCGTATACGATTTTGTATATAAACGAAAACGGCATCAAAAGTAACCGCCTCCTCATGTTTATATACTCGCTATCGTTCCGGGCAAAGATCACTGCGCGTGAAAATTTCATCTCGAAAAAGCGGTCTGCGAGTGTCCTTTTTACGTACATATATGCACACACACCTATCTATACTGTATATACATCATATCATTATATTAGGTATTAAATTGTGCAACGATCATGACGGGCCCAGTGAAATTGTCATGCGGCGATTGATCGAATATTGTGTGTATGTGCGCGCGACAAACGATGATGAACTTTGGTGCGATTTTCTCGAATCAAAATCATTTCAGTTCAGCGACCCGAATCGCTGCAGATATATGTATTAATACAAATTATAATATAATGGTAATACACCGGAGGACCGCCGAACGAATCAAACCGCGGTGGGAACCCGAGCCTCCGGGGCTGAATATAGGAGTATAGGACTAATCAAATCGCGGTCCTGTGACCAATCAAAAGAAATCGGGACCGCGTGTCCATTGTTTGCGACTATTATTGACTGTCTGCGGGCTCGCACATTCATTTCACGCATCGAGCTACTATAGGTGTTATCTATACTGCAGTATTTGTATCCGCGGCCTTTTTTATTTTATTTTTTTTTTGCCAGGTCAATGGCGAGTACGTGCGCATATAATTATTATATACATCATAAAACGTATATAGTATATTACAAGTATATATGATTCAGTAAAAGACGATAAATGGGAAAGAACGTCATTAAATACCCAGGATATATTGTCTAATCTCAAATTAGCTAATAATGTAGGGGGATGTTGTTAAAAATTAATTTTGTACATTGTACTGAAAATGTTGTGCTATTTACATTATTCCAAAGATTATAGTAGTTAAGGATGTCAAATACATCGTTAACTCGGAACTACGGTTTCAATGAGAAAATTAGTGATGCTAAAAGGACTTCAGCGAAAAAGACTTGTTTATTCAGTTATTGTCTTATGATCATTTATTTTACAATTTTCAACTTCAGCTCCCCTAGTCAGTCATAAATATTCAATAATCATCTTCAAAGTATTCAGTATTTATGGGTTATTACAAAGCTTTTCTCTAGCTGATATACCCATATAATACAGTAATATATCAAGTATCACGCGTCTTACCGGTACCATCGTAGTCATGACCTTTTCCGAAGACTTTAACGAACGTCAACGCGTGAAAAAAAGGAAAAAAGAAAAATTCTACGAGTATACAACAATATTATTATAGAGTACGATGTGTTGAAATTTGATTGTTTTATAATTTATATTTATTTCAAGTATCCGTAGTAATAATACGTGGTCGACGACTCCTTTCAATAAAATTATCTCTTGTCGATATCAAAGACGATAATATACAATAATGATACCTCTACTGCAGTAAGAACGGTTAATATAATAATAATAATAAAAAAAAAATGAATAAAATAATATCTTCGAACAATGGTATAGGTACACCCCTGCTCCCCTCGCCCATCGGACCTATTCAACTCATAGAAAACGAAAGTGGACAGAAAATGCAGAACAAGTGACAACACTATTATTATAATATAATAATCGTCATCCATCCAACGATGGGCGCGTGAGTGGGAAAAAACATGGTTCGATGAAAAACCACTTACTTGGTGGCAATTTTGACTTGAGCATATCCATGGCTACGACGTTTATAATCAACACCCATATAGGGCTGTCCAACATGTCCTGTTCGTTCTTGACGAAGCTGATAGCACTCAAACACTGACATTCCAGACGCCTGCGGTCAGGGTACGCTCTGCGCAATTCTCTGGAGACGTTCTGTTGAAATTTTTTCATGTCAAATAGCTGAAACGGGAAAAAAACAAATGATTATTATTAAACACCCAGAGATCAGGAGATCAAAAGAGTATACGTTGTACGCTGCGGGGAGGAGTTTTATAATATATTATTATTATATTCAAAGAATTTGGCAGTCACATATTATTGTACTATGCCTATTTTATAGTTTATTCTTTCCACACCAATTATGGGCAATATTTCAGCTGAGTAATCTCAGTTAGAATACCAATAATGTTTTTCACACTCTGACAGTATACAAATACACGTTTAACGATATCTTATTCTAGTCGATCTAGTTGTAAGCGACATATCTTTCTCTTTTGTTGGAAATGAGCAACTACCAAAAAAAAACCGACAAATAGTGTAAATACTATTATATACATAATATTTTATTCTCGACCCGCCACAATAATGGCAAACGACTAAAATCGGAAGCACGATAAATTGGTAAATTATTTGACGACCGCCCGGCGTCAATGATTGGTTCACACAAGTCCATTGTACGACGAAATCATAAAACAATAATAATAATAATATCAAATAACACGTAACAGTTATATTCAATAATATGAATTCGCCCGCGCGCATAGCGGAAAACTTTTCGTGACGCTACGGTGCCCGTTACTGCTGGTCGTATCTATATCTAATAATAATAATAATGATGATAGATTATGGCCGTAATCTTATACATTTCATTTTCCCGAACGATATTATACTATATTTTTAGTCTCACAAACGTGCCGTCCAATAGCCGCGTTTCGCAGTCGAACGACACCTCCCCTCTACCGTGTACATTATAATATACTAAGTACGATATTGTCCGCGAGTATAAGATAAATGGGCCGCCGGCGTGCGCATTTCAATGGACACCTTATCCGCGGCGGCGGCGGCGACGTGTCCCGCGCGGGGCGGCCCCGCTGTGGAATGCATTTACGGCGAAAACAATTGTCGTAAGTACGCTAGAGGTGGTCGAACTAATTACCGGGGCATCGGGAATTACCATTCAATGAACCGCGCTCTCCTCGGGACGGGACCGCAACAGCGGCGTATATCATATACCTGTATATACAAATGAAGCTGCGGTACATGATGTATAATATATCAATAATATATACAGGTGGGTATAGGCACTTGGTACAGGTAAGTACAGACGTAAATCAAAAAAGAAGAAAAAAATTAAGAAACGACGCGCAGAAGGAAAATTAAAAAAAAAAAAAAAAATGAACGGCCATTGTTCTGTCTTTAATTCCCTACCAAACCCCTTCCCTCACACGACCGTATTTTTTGACCTTCACGCGGAAAGGCTTATCTCGGCGGTTGGAAAACAAAACGGAGGGAAAAAAACGTATCCGCGTCAAACCATAACGATACCTATCTCTAATTACGCGTTTTGTTCGGTCGTATATAATATATATTATAATACATGTATAGGTATAAATATTTTGTATAAACGCGTTGATAATACGTTTTGTTGTAAGATATATTCTGCGGTGCATGCTCGAAGTGGAAAGGCAAAATTAAAAAAAAAAAAACAAAACTGCCCCGACAATGACGACGACGATGACTATTATGACGACCACCTACGCACTATATTATATATATTATGTACCTAGGTATCTGCGTCGCTTTATCGATTTATATAAATATATATGTATTGTTTGAAAGACTATACGTGCACAACAGAATATTATATACAGCTGATATATATATGTATGTACCTATAGTTATAAATGTATAAGGAGACGCTTGTTTTTCCGTGAATATATATAATGCATCGCTATATATTATATAAAGGTAGTTAATTTGTACGAAAACCTATGTAAAGTAGTAAAACGTATATAACGTTGTTTGCGAAGCCGGCGATGTGTAACTCACAATAAGTACTAAAAAAATGTTATTTACTGAATTAATAAAATATAATATTTTGTTTAAACATAATGGTTCATCAAGCATGCTCACACCATTTTTTCTTCCATAATATGCAGTCATTCAAAATCTGATTAATAAATTAATACCCCCACCCCTCTTTTTTTCAGTAAATTATTTAGTGGATTATTAATTATTATTTTGAAAATGTTGCGGTTAAAAATTCGAACGAGTATTTTCTCAATGTTTATACAAATCAAATAATAGTCCTTAAAAATGGTTTCGTACAAATATAAAACATATGTTATATTATTGGTTCAATAATATTTATTATACTTTGAGCTTTTTATAATTTATAGATTTATTAATGTTAATGGATTAATATTATTAGTTATTAGAATGTTTAAATCGCCATTGTCCCCATATCTTCCAAAATAATTATCATGGACCTGTTATTCTTAGTACACTAAGTAAAATAAGAAATAACTCAAAAATTACAATATATTTAACTAGGTACCTATTGTATATCTAAAAATTCCAAAATCAAAATTTAAATAAATTCTTTATTAATGGGAAAAAATAGGGGTGAACATGCTTGGTGAATCACCCTGCAAATTATTGCACATGATCAACAAATGGGTGCGGCACGAAGCCTACAAACCTGCTCGATCGTTGTTAGATCTAATAGCTCAAGATTGGAATGCGTTCGGCACGGGGATTTCGTTTTTCGAAAAAACTTGTCAAATTATACTTCAAAGATGAGTAAATAATATTATTCCGATATTCGTTATAGAAACGGATAGACTCATACCAATGCGGATCCTCATTGGTAAATATTAGGTACAACAAAATATGTTATCGAAAAAGATTGGCATTATGTCATAGTATTAGAATAATGCATCATATTTTATATGGGCACAGCGGATGTAATATATATTGGTATATTACAATAATAGTATATTAGTATGATGATGATGTATTATTATAATATGCATTTTGATAGAGAAGTCCTTGTAAGACGCGCATACAATGTTCCATTGTACAATTCGATATCGGAACCACAGCGGTAATAATGGTTTCCGTCTGATGAAATCATTTGCATATTATTTTGCTCAAAGTCCACATCCGAATGTGTTTCTGCAATATTACATACACAAACGCGTCTTATTGTTTTGTTCGGTATATATATATATAGACATTGCAATACGCGTAGAACGGCTTTGATCGATGATAATCTCAAGAAGAATATTATAACAACAATATATTATAATATATTATATACCTACGCAGATTATATTCTATGACACTGAAAAATCGGAAAACGGATTATTTTCGCAACTGTTTAATGTATTATGTATGAGGTATGCGTTGATTTCAGTTCACGTATAATATACAAGATACAACCGAAATTCACGAAAAATTGTTAATCATTTTCTTTGGCGTATAGTCTGCATTGGTGAGGAAACGATTATCGATAGTTGTACCAGCTACGGCGGATAATAATCGGCACTGGAAGCCCTCACGTGTTTGAAGCCCTTATTCGTGCATATGCATATTGTTCATGGTTGATCTTATTATTGTGTTATATGTAGGTACAAAATACAATTTTCAAGAATGTTGATGAAATAACCAACATTTTTAGTGAGTATAACTTTACATATTTATGGGTTTTTAGAAATTATTTTTGGTTTTTAAGACATACTTTTGTATAGGTCCATATATTTTGCGAGTTTGTCATAAGCTCATAAACTTGACAGATACCAATTTTTTATGAACAAAAGGTAATTATTAGATGTAATCTATTATTAGACTGTACATAGCAGAGCGCAACCATGTCTTATCTACTAATTCATTACAGGTATTTGTATTAGATTGATGATTTAAGATAAAGGTAATATTCACATTGAATTGACGAGGGAATCAAGTATCCGCTACAGGGGAGGCAAGTATTCGCTGTTAGAGAACCGCTGGTACATAACCGGCACCCCCCGCAAACGAGCCAATGCGTAATATTCTTGTCGTCGGTACCCTACTAGTACGGTAGTAGGTACCCATCTTTACCCGTATACTAACCAAACCGTAGTTATAATATAATAACATTAATATATATTATAATACTGAACATAAAATATTATTTATCGTCGAGGTCTTTGAAAAAAATTATTATGCCGCGTTTTAAGAAATGGATTTTAAGACTTTTAATCGTATATAGCAGCATGCTTGAGCGTGAATTTATTATATCATTATTATAATGCACTGACCTAACCTAACCTAACCTAACCAAGCATTGGCTGCCGTGCCTTTATAGGATACATACACGACGACGGCTGCAGCTATATAGGTACAGTAATATATATAAGCGATGGAGACATAAAAGTCGGAGCGTTATCTAGTCATAAGGGGTTTTGGGTAGGGGAGAGGGAAGGGGGACACGCACCTTGTTTCGTTTGGTCCGGTTAACCGGTGCGGTAGTCGTCTCTTTATGTTACCGCTCACCACCCCACCACACCGCAACAGACGTAACCGACTTTGTGTCACCGCTTCTGCTGCAGCATCACACGAGCTACTCGTATTCGATATATATGTATGTAGTATACACACGCTGACCGACCGTAAATAATAATAACAGCAATAATAATAATAATAATGCGGTAAATGGCAAAGCTGCTGCAGAAGCGGCAGACATTACAAATGCAGTAGATTTTTTTTCATTTTTTTTTTTACCGTTTCGATTGCACAATGTCTCGCCGCCGTTCGTATGTAAATATTATTGATATAGGAAGCCATATGATAATATTATGTTTTTCTGAGCCCGATATGCGTATTATAATCCTAGGGGTCTATTGCAATATTTAAGTAAGGCCACAAGAGCAACCCGATTTTATGACTATTATTATCAAATGACAATTTGTGGTACGTACCATACATGTGCTATAATAATATCGGATTTAGCACTTAGTATATTTTTTAATTTGGTTTAAACTACTTAATGTCCGTATTAAAATCGTACAACCAAGGTTAAACCACAGAATTCGGCCTATGATTGTAAAACGGTCCTTTACTCTCTAAACTTTTCTGCCATCTCTATATTAATCTCTAATATCTCTAATATTAATCTTTTATATAACTGACTATCACGGAGCTCTGCCCTTTGTTCGCTTCGCTCACCGACCTCCCGCTGTCCCACGCCGATCCTCCGAGACCTGAGGGCCGTCCTCCCCCATGCATCAATTTAAATTTTAAATATTTACACAACCTAATGATTTATAATAGAGAATTTTAAGTATTTAATTATTATCAATTAATTAATTTTCGGTCGCCATGGAAATAATATATTATCCGAACATGTAGAAGATAAAATAAACAAAATATTTCAGTATAATAGGGATATTGTTATACTTGATCTGCGCGCTTAGTGGCCGCGGTAAGGCGTGATAAAGTAAAATAAACTATTATCGCATTATACGTCATATACGTGATAAATATATGAAATACTATTAAAACTAGACATTGTAATACACTAACCTTAACCGGTTTGTCGTTCTCCAGACAGTAGTTGGGTAATTTGAGCACGTCCGCCCCGATGCTGGTCTCTTCACCGGCGTTCGATATGCTCTTTACGTATACGTTCTTTCCGGACAGCCTTTTCACGAGAATGTTTCCCTGATCGTCCATCTTCACTTTGACACCCTGCGCGAAACACGAGACGACGGTTATAATGCGATTATTTATTAATATTATATTGTTCTGTGTGACGTGTGTGTGTGTGTATTTATTTCTTTACTTACGAGGCCCACTAGTTTTTTCACTTCTTCGGTCTTTGGATCCCGCATTGGGTTGTCGAAGCCGTTCACGCCAATCCTGAAACAAAAGTCGCATTATTATTATTATTATTATATTATTTATTATTATTTTATTATTCATCACACAACGCGTGTATCTGTTTTTACAAAAATTATAACTCGAAATCAACTACCTATTCAGCATTGACGGTTATGATGTTTTGAGTTAAGCTTCACAAAAAAAAGCAAAATAAAGGTAAGTAAAAATGTCATGTATAATATTAACATTCACATGCCATACAACTAGGAAACTAGGATTTACATTTATTTTAAGACATGGCGTGCAAATCTGGCGGTGTTTTCTTAGCATGCGATTAGGAACTCGGATGCGCTTTACAGTGATTTAATTTGGAAAAAGGTTTTTATAATAATCTGTAGAATTATAAATGTTATTAATTATGCACTTATGTATTTTTACATAATATACATAACATATTATAATGGGGTAATATGGTATTTATACATGTTGTAAGATGAGTTGTAAATTAGGTTGAGTAGGTATAACGATTGTCGCGTTCGTCGGCGATCGCCGCAAATCACGGTACGAAATGCGCGTAAGTAAGCCTAAGATTTAAGTTATGTACAAGTGTATAACACGCGACTTGTATATAATATTAACGATAAGACCTCGGGAGGCGATGACTATTTCTATTTCGTAATGTCGTTGGCAGTGAGTTGGCGGTGGACAGTTTTATAGTGTTTTATATATTTACATATGGATACATAATTATTATAATACACGACGACGACGACGACGACGATATATATCGCATGAAACAACGTACTCATGTTATACTTAATGTATTACTGTATGTACTATTTGTATACCTATTTATAATATATTATGTATGAATCGAAACACGATCCCTAATAATAAATAATAATGTGGGTAATGTGGCGAAGCTCCCGGACTTGACAATCCGTACAGCGTTTGAAAATATTATCCAAATAAATATAATTGCGTACCTATATACTAACACCGCGATCGCCACGATTTCGAGCTATAGTCATCGAGTGGCTATAACGACGGGTGTCAGGCGTCGGCAATGTCCATAATAACATTATATTGAATTCGGACGAGGTTAAATTATTACGTGAAATCGCATCATAATACATGATAATATAAAAATAATCTCGTTTTTTATTTAAATAATTAATTGTGTCAACACGCTTAATGTTTTATAATAATAATAATACAAAAATATTAATGGTGTTTCGGGAAGCGCGAACGAGCTGATGTGTCGAGGATATTTTAATTAACTTTGCAGGTCGAACAGACGCGGCTGCTGCGGCAATATTATAATATATTATTATTATAGGCAGCGACACTATTATTTTGTATTGTCCATATATTATATACATCGCGGATACTATAAATTATAATAATGGTATTGCTGCGAATTTCAGTCCAATGCAAAAATAATAATAACAGAAAAGAGCTGGAAATTAAATTGTACACACCCACCGACAATAATGTTATATTATATTGTAAAATTATTATACATGTATGTATTATGTACTTGTGTTGTTATTTGTCGTCATCGGCCCACACGCGTGTCCGAGCACAAAAACGCGTAATCATTGCCGGCAATGTTATTATTATTAGGTACTTTGTCGTGTCGAAGGACTGCTCTCGGTTATTGATTTTATTACGCCTCGATCGACAATGTTATAATATATTGGTTTCATACAATCTGTACGATAATAAGATAATAATAAGTGTGCCGATCGCTATAAAATCAGCCAAAAACTAGCTCACGTTCTATTTTTCATCGCTTTTCAAGCAGTTCGTTTTGGATTTTCGTAGATGCAAATTATTTTTTTATTAGGAGGCAAGAACGAGAAGGAATCTTTTCCGGAAAAATAAAGCGACCAAAGTATGGTACGCTATGGCCAGTGGCGTGTTGACCGTGGTTTTGAAGGGCAGTTGCTCAATAGTTTTAAAGGGGTAGGTGCCGGGTAGGTGAGTACTGGATTTGATGAGAAATTGCAGCACAAGATTGACTTCATCTAAAGATGATATTTATTAAGAATAATAACCTAAATAATAAGTACTATATTAAGTAGTCAAGGGGTGGTACCTTACCAGGTAGGTCATTAAAAAAATAAATTGCCCGATAAAATATTTCACTTTGCCACGCCACTGCAGGCTATGGTATACATAGGGTAGGTCGTATCATTGATCACAGCATTTTATAACAATTATTAATAATAATAATAATAATGGCGTGTACGCGACGAGGAGTGCTATTGCGGTATAGGTACGACAATAATAAATTGGGCCCGGCTGATGGTTTTACGCCAAGATTTCTCAACTGCCAGAACGGTGGCGGTACCGCGGTAGCGTTTCTCGCGTCGGCGTCGACCGCGAATCGTTTTTATCATCATCGTAGTACGTTTGCAATGATAATAATAATAATAATTATTATTATTATTATTGTTATTATTATTATAATATAGCGTTGAGCAACGGCCGGGTGATACGTAAACGTCACCTCCACCACATTCAGTCGCGGACTCGAGACGTCTGGCACGCACCCGAATACCTACCACAATGTATTATGATAGTGTAGGCATACACGTATAGAACATAATATAATATTATTGCAACTGCTGCGGCCTCTCGGTTTGCACGTCTATCACGCCACTCCGCTGCACCCCACACCCAGACCGGTGGAAAGAATCTATGTGTGAGTGTGAGTGTGTGTGTGTGTGTGTGTAGTGTATTATATTTTTACACGACTGTATATATATATATATATACATATTACGGACCGCGCGTGAATCTAGAACAACAAGGACGCGAGCTCTGCGTTATTATTATGCAACACTGACCCAGTCCGGGCGAGCACTTTCACCGAGCTCGTATTATATATATGTATACACCTCCCCCGCGGCGCCCCGCCCAGAGACCCATTGTTCCACCACCGCACCACATATTATTATTATATTATACGCTATGTCGGTTTTATAATGACGTTGGCGACGATCTATATCTGATAAACGATTTAAAAATACAGTCGAATATGGTACGATATTACACGGTGAAAACGAACACTAGCTATTCGCGGATGACCGACTGCACCACTCAGTATAAATGTGATAAAGACGACAGGGGAGGTCACGTGCATCAAGGGAAATTATCGTTTTGCCTACTTCACCCCAACCAACGCACAACTCTATCATAAATGTATTTTTATCATTTTCATTATCGATCAACGATAAATGTACCTATTATGTTCTTATTTTTAACAAACGAAATATAATACTATAGTAATAGAAAAAGTTACCTAGGTCCAAACATTTCCGATTTGACGATACAGTTACGACTTTATGAACAATTGTAAAAAATTACATTATACAGATATTACGTATATTATACATATGTACAGAAGTATTTGGAAGTCTGGCCAGGACAAAATTAAGCTTGCCCTGAACTGTCCCCGAGAAACATAACATGGCCACAGTTCCGCGTAAAGAGTTTATAGAATATGTCACCCACGCACGCGATTTTTTTTTTAATTTTGTTGCATGGTGCAGACGGACGAGCGGTCGTAACGAATTCGCGAACGTTACAGCTGTTTATTATAATCGATCGATTTGTCTGAATAATGCCTTAACTCGTTCATCGTCAAACGAGCGCGCGTGTCCATTATTATACGATCGAGATTGTTAATTTATCGTTATCGCAATTAACCGATTCGACACGTGCGTTAATCCTGCCTTGACGTTAATCGCACGTGCGTGTGTCTCACTTTTGCAGTTTTTTGCTCATTACACCCCGTCGAACTGAAACCGATAAAGCGAAAAATCTCAATCATACGCGAGACGTTAAGCCAATACGTTCATAATATTACGACCGCTTAAACGAATATAAATTCGCGAAACCCTTGCAGTATATCCCCTCATTTAATACCCGATTTTTTTCGACGCCCATCGCCCATACTTGCAATTGATATTTTTATATCTTTTCCCACAGCGTTTTTTTATAATATTATGGATTTAAATTTTTGTTCGTTTTCACGTTACACGCTCATAAATCTATGATGCCCAATCCCGTTAAACGTGAAATCGATTCCTTGAGTTTTTGACACGAAATGGAGGGGAAACCGTCCGTGTGCAATGTCCCCTCCTGGCCTCCTCACAGTAACGCGATCAATTTCCGGCAAGAAATCACGTAGTGGTCGCAGTGTATAATAAATAATAATATCTAAGTGTGAGCGCGTGAAATCACAACAAGCGCCACCTAACAGCATTTTACAATAATATAGGAGATAAGGTTTTAAAAATGTCGTTCAAATCCTCAAAGCCCGCAATTAGATAAAGGGGATAATAATACACAGTGACTATATTGTAAATTCATACATATATATATATATATGTAATAACAAAACGCATATTGCATGCGCAATAATTTCGGGTCACCCGTTCACCGCGAGAAACTGCAGTACCTATAGTTGCACAATTATTATATTATTCTTGTATATGCGCGCGCCCGCGATTAAAGCCAAGTCGAAAAACTCATTGCCAGGTTAAAGATTAATAACGGGGCGTAATGGGGGGGAAAGCGACCGGTGTGCAGAAACCCACACGCACACTTATACATTTTGCACTGAGAGCGAGAATGGTAAAAGCTTTTATTATGGTATAAAAATCGTTCAGAAAAAGAAAAGCGAAAAAAAAGCCATAACAGTAGCGCAGTAGGTACATATAATATTATATATAATACAGTCCAGAACTGCGTAGTAATTTAATAACGATTCGTGTCGTATTTTATTGTTACGAGCCGTTCGCTGCTCCCAACTGTACCACATAAAAATGTATAACAATAATACCATTATTACACGAGTACACGATTAAAAACACATAACGGACCGAATAAAGAAACGAAATAATCATAATAATGAGTAATATTAATAATGAAAATAACAATAATGGAAATGACAAATCGAAAACTTCACGTAATAATCCGATCGTGCCTTCAAAGTCTGAACATAATATGTAACGTACTCGGAATATACGCCTAAATGGCCAATATAAATAATGTATAAAAATGTAGAGAATTACGGAGAAAAAGCGCTCAATTGCGGGGAATGACACCAAAATCCGTTGCTAAATTACGGAATCTTTAATAGCGTGCCAAGCATTTAAGGCGTGGGCCGATAATTTTTCGTTTTTAAAAACTACACATAAGTTCATAACCCATGAAATACTTGACACGTCCTCCGATCAAGACATTTGTAAATAATAATATGAGCTTTATGCGAAAAAACTTGAAGAATTTACGGGTCTGGGTTTTATCAGATTTATTTGTATCTGATAAGGCCTGTCCAGCTCAGTTAATCAGTGTTGATCGAACAATTAAGAATTTACGTGTTTGCACGTGAACTTTTAAATTAATTGAACGTATATAATACAGTCAATAGTGGCAATGGGGCAACACCACTGTCAAAAGAAAAATAATCGTCTTGAAAGTCAATAATATTTTTTAAAAAACCGACACGCGCGACTAAGTCCGTCACCTAACATTTAATGTTTCTAAATCTTTTCACCTAATGTATGTATTATAAAAGTTCGGCATGTCAACTCAAGTACGAAACGGTTTTCATTTTCATCGTCGATGCAGTCATACAGTGTGTACCTACCTAATGATATATCGTTTTAGTTTTGTTGTTAAATTATCGCACCGTTTTCACGATTCAACGATCGCCGTGGTGTGCACTTGTATCAAAAATACCGATGATAATCGACGATTTCGCTTTGTAGAAATCGTTTATCCAGCGCCGACGATTAGAGCCCTGTTGTACCTATCTGCCACTTGCTGCAGATTTAACGCCTCGTTATAATTATATTATTATTATTTTACCATTTTTTTTTCAATATCGGTACAAGTATAATATAGCCAATGAGTACTATTAACCTATATAATACTATATTTCCATTTTCCATTTAAACTCCTATATAAAAATGTAATGAACTGGATGATTATTTTTATTACAATTTTTTTTTTTACCAGACAGTGTCTCGATTAATGTACCTAATATTTTTACATTGTTTTAAATTTTGAGTGGTGCGGAGTAGTGCGCTGTTATTTTGAGGAGTAACCAAATATATTCTAGGCTGCTCCAACCCGCCAACCGCACTCATTTAAACGCTAGTCAATTTATAACTAACCACTAAGTACCTATACTTGTTCACGGTATTCGATTGGTATTCGATTATTATTTTAGTATCGAAATTATCAGAAACAATATTTTTGTAAAAATTTAAATAAATCTTTGTCAGAATTCAAAAAATAAGAAAAAGACTTAAGTGTAGTACAATAGTAAAGCCATAACATTTTTTTTTCAAAAACACATATTTTTACATGTAAAATAACTGCTTTATAAACTATATGACTATTGATTAAATTGATATATTATGTTTGTACAGTTTGACGCTCGGTTTTTTTATATTATGTTGTTTACAAATTGCATTTTGTTTACTTCTCCATCCGTTTTGTGTATACGCACATATTATATATTAAGGAGTTATGTGCTTCTATAAGACACGCAATTTCTCGCAAATAAATAGCATGAAAATCGCGTTGAATCGAATTTTTCTTTTGACGTTTTACTTTTTTTTAATCTCCTATTGGTGACCACTCGATGTCCATACCTAAATGTATTATAACGTTGGGTATATTCGTGTAATCGTGTTATCTAGTTATACCATCTATATATTATATTCATAATTGATACTATAACAAACTATTATCGTATTAAATGTAAGAGGGGAGTACCATTCCTTTTACAAAAACATGAATTAATGCGCATTTTCAAAATAAATTTCAAAAATTGTTGAATTATAAATAAATAAATGATATTTTCTAACAATATATTATTATGGTAAAGTTTTTAAATTATTGAAAATCAGTTTTAAGAATAAATACTAAAATACATTTTAGAAGTGATTTTAAAAGGGTTAATGTTTGAAATTTGAAGGGGCTCACAGATAGTTTCGTCTTTAGGGGCCAAATGGGTTTTTAATCCTGAATTGATAATAATATAATTTATATAATTTGACTGCGTACGATGTTTCGCAAACTGTACAGATGAGTGTGGCGTATAATACCTATGCAAGGGCTCGTCGACGAAGAACACGGAAAGCTGAGACGACCGTAAAATAAAAATACTAATTATAAGTAACAAGTGCGGTCGTTATATTATTCTTACCTACATATTATACGAGCACGATTATTGAACCGAAAAAATGGAGGTGTACATTATTATAACGAAGTCACAATATAATATTATAGGTATGTTGTGTCATTATGATATTGTTGATAACGAGTAAGTACACGTACCCATGTTAAATTATTATATAGTTAGCGCTGATATACTGTTTATATAAATGATAAATCCATAGTCGTTAATGACCGGGTGTGAGCTGATTTCGTTTTTTTTTGTGTAGATCCAATTACGTGAAGTACATATTTTTTATAATACGCACCACAAATTATCTAGCGCCGCAGGTTGAAGTCGACAAACGAAATGATAATATTATTTCTCTCCCCCCACCCCTCCCCCAAATCGCCATTCGCAAAATTTTAATGCGTATTTGACGTTGACCTAAATCGCACGGACTGTTGCAGAAATCGGAGTGAAAAAGTTAATCGAGAAAAAATATATAAATAATTCCATGCATTATCTATATTATTATACATGTGTATTATACCAGTGCAACACCTCCGAGTACAATATAATAATATTATAATCAAGGTACTTATAATATACAGGGTGATTGTTATCTTTTTTTTTTTTATCCCACGAACCTCAATATATCTTATACATAACTCGGCAACACAGACAACGTGGTATAATTCTATATACGGTTCTATTATTTCGTAAAAGTAAATTAACTATCAAGTCCGCTATGAGCTTTTAGTTTCACCTTTTACCTATAGAAGGTACCTTTTAAAAAATGTTTGATAATAGTCCACGGTTTTATATTATATATGCCAAAAGCTATACATTCGTCACAAACGCAAAATGGTACAAAAGAGCTGTTTTAATTTAATTTTTATTTTTTAAAACGGCTTGAACTAATTGTTTGGAAAATTTTTCGATTCCTGAATAAATTTGATTTTAAAACATACCGTAAATTAATTAGTTTATTGTACCTACTTAGTTTTTAGCTCATTAACGTAATTTCAATATTTATAGTAATCAAATTACCTACAAGGTTATATGATGGACGTACACAAATTATTTATTTATTGTTAGGTATATAATACAAATATGAATAATATTTTAAAACAAATCTTTATTTATTAACGTAGGTAAAAGTCAAATCACATTCGTCGAAAATGTCACAACATAAATTTGGTACCTACTCGTTTTTGAAACCATCGTAAAACGACCACACGCTAACATTTACGTTTCGTGGCAGCGTGAGATATCGCCTAGAAATTCGGAAAAAAATCACCCAGTATAATATAATATTATGTTATAGACAATAAATATTTAGGTGCACATAATAAATGCGCACCGATGCACTATATAATAACATCATAATAATAATGGACAGATAAGTACGACGGTATATTATGTATGTATTTGATATATAATATGTAATTATAATAACCACGTTTCGAGCTGTTCGGCACGTTACGTTTTATGTACCTATTAGGTCGGAATTGGCATTTTCCTTTTAAACGCGGGAAAGCAGCGATTTGCGGTCCATTTCAAATTATATTATATTTATTATTATAACGTACTTACATTTGTATAATATTATATTATGATATTATTATACGCGGTATATGGTGATGATGGTTGTTGATTTCTGTAATATACGGTAAACGATTACGGATGTTATTGAAAAGTCTATGTCAGACATAATAATATAGTCAATATGATTGATCGTGAATTATTTGGTTTGGGAGTACATTTCGTTAGAAAAAAATTTTAAATTGAACTGTCAAATTATATTATTACCAATATCAACTGTGATTTGAATAAAATAATTTTAAATAAAAATATCAATATAATAAACGCATGTCATTATTGTTGTTTCTTTTTTAGAAATTTGTGCCTGCAAGTTTTTTGTTATTACCGGTTGTAGTTACTTTGTTATTCATATATATTTATATACTGTGTTTTTTTTCGACTCGTCATAAAATAGTTTTACCTAACTGTCGGCGACAAAACCAAAGTGAGTACCTAAACAATGACAACGCATAACTACATATTATTATTATGTAATAGTATATTTCCATCACCTCCACGGGAATATAATAGAATTTACAGTACAGAGTACAGACGCTCGTCGTAATATTATTATTTTAATATCTACGGATCGACAGAAAGTAGCTATATTCGTGGTGCTATTATATAATAATAATATTATAGATACTCATGGGTCTCGATTTTCTAAATGAAGTGACCACCTGCAGCGAGAGTCCGCGACATCGTCATTATGCTGCACCAGGGCATGCATTACGAACGGAAAATACAAACGAAAAATAATATACACCGTCCAAAGTCATAATAATAATATAATATACCTAACTGACGAGCGTTTATTATATAGTTGGGCACATCATTTAGATATAAATGTTTATTACATTATTGTTACGCATTTACGTAACTCGTCTGAACGGTTTTCGGACTACATGGCGGGTGAGTATACATTATATTATAATATTATATATAACGTATACGTATAACAATGAGCTTGTTCTTTTCCTTTACTTTCGAGACGATTATTATTATTGTTTAACGCGCTAACCGCTTCACCAGCAGCTCTATGTGTTTAATTAACAGTCCTTGTATTCGCCTTAATACAGTTAACAATCACATTATTGCATTTCCGTGCGTCCCCGCGGAAAGCAGTAGCTTACGCGAGAACGAATCGAAAACAATCGTGTTTGTATAATAGTTTAGTAGGTAATAGGTATAACAAATAAGCATGAGTTTTTTTATAATTACAACGCATAATAATTAACGAGTTAAAATGTCTTATTAAATTAAAAAAATTAACCAACTATATTATATTGTTACTTATTTTTGGATCGACAAACCTCTCTCTCTCTCTCTCTCTCACTCTCTCTCTCTCACTCTCTCTCTCTCCAGCACTCCAGTTGATTTATGCGATGAAAACAGTAAAATTTATAATATTAAATATATAGTTATATCTTCACTTATCGTCGTCGTCGTCGTCGCCGTGGTTACCAGACAAGCTGGCGTGCGAGAGCCTCCGGTAACACATATTATTATATTATAAACGCGCGCGATACATCATAGAGACGAAATAAATCTGTGCCGGGGAGGTTCACACGTGGTTGATTTATCACGGCGTCCTGCAGCGGGTGAAACGATCGAACCCGTTTCGCAATGCACTGCACTGTATACCTTTAATACGCGTAGGCAACCCGCAGCGCGAACGTCTATAGATGCCTACCACAATTATTATACCAATCGTGTCACAAGAATAATGCTATATTAACGCGTTATGGATTTCAATAGGACGCCACACCCGCGCATGCGTTGACTCGTCTGCGTTCAGGAGAACCAATTTTATTAGCCTTAGAATTGAACACCCCGTAAGGTATTATTGTTATTTTAATTTTAAACCGAGTAAAATATTACAGTGTTAAAATGTAATAATTTGATTTCCAAATTCAAACATCATTTAAAGTGTAAGATATGACCCTAAATAATATTATTTACCTTTTCATTTCATAATAAGTCTCTAATATTAAAGGTAACAATACTACGTTGGTTCTGCTGAAAGCAAATTTTACCTTTGAAAGGCAGAACCAATATAATATAATAATAAAATAAACTGTGTGACATTGACGGTAGCCTAAACCCCCAACGTCCAGCTGTATGTCTAATAGTATATAATATTATTACTACATGTTCACAAGACGGGCGTCGAAAGAGAAAAAAACGCAATGCCGCCAAACAACGATCGACAGACGTAAATCATGCTGAATTTGATATAAGTTCTGATATATTGTACTATCGTGTCACGTGTGTGAAGTTGGCTACCCTACCACGTCTAAATATCTCGGGTATGGACATACAATTACTTACAATTAAAGAACTATACTACATAACTTACAATTTATCTGGACTGATTTGTATGAGTGGTGGCTGGGGGGAGGGGGCTGACGCCCAAGCATCATCGACTCCCCGCGGGGGTACGGTTATTTTATAAATTCATGGATAAATTTGCTTGTAGCGATTTGGCCATGGCGTAGGATATGCCAACTTCACACACTATCTCTTCGACACGTTTTGTATCATATTAATATTGTGTACCTAACGATATTATATCATAAATGTTTCCGTTCACATCGTCGCGTCGTCGTCTTTTGGATTCAACGATTGCGAAAACACGAAATCGCCCGCGGCGGGCGGCATCGGTCGTACCCATACGTATTGTTTTAATTAACACCAAACACGGACTGACAGGCCGAGATCGAGTTCTTTCACGCCGCCGCCATATGACGTACATAAAATTTAATGGGTACCTATACACCGTATCATATCATTATTGTACATTTGTACACTGTGATACGCACAATGGACGCGTGCGCTGCGGCAGAGATTGATGGCGATTAAAAATGTATAGCCGATATAATATTGTTACGCCGTCATATTATATATCATCGTGGTATATAAGTACGTTTTGACTGCATTTTTCTATTTTACAAAGTCATGGGGGTACAGTTTTTTTTTTCAATAATATTCCATTCCGTCGCCGGGAAAACATAATCCCACTCACGACGTTCGACGTGTTTTGTTTCGGCGGACGATATTGTCGTGTTTTGTAATCCCTCTTCTGTCCATGTACTGTTATGTATAAATATACAATAATAAATAGATGTTTATAATATAAGTACGAGCTATTACTGCCGCCGCCACTGATACGTGGGACGATCGTCGAAAAGAAAGTATAATAACGATCACAATTCACATTTCATAAGAATATAATTATTACTGAAATGCTATTGTTATAATGGCGCAAAATCGCAATAACAGTTGAACGTACTATAGCGCGTGTATGCGCGGCGGCCGCTGCTGTATATTATGTACTTTACATACGACGAAAAGGCATATTTTCTCTCGATCCCGAACAATGGAAATCGAATAAATCATAATAATACACGTTTATGCGCATGATATATAATACCTAAGTATTTTTCGACGATCTATTCAACGAATTTATTGTATTTATATGAACGCATACGGGGCAATTCACCAACCATGCTAACCGCCATTTTAGATTCTGATTGGATCGATGAATGTATTTTCCTTTAGTAATGCATTTATTCAAAATCTGATATTTGGGATTCTTGAGTATATGACTAATGTGGTAAATATTTTTTTTCTAATTAAAATCACTATTTTCTTCAGTGAATTGCGTATAGGCAATATATTAAGGGACGACAATTCAAGAGATTACACGAAGTTTAATAATATAGCATCGACAAGATTAAATTTTGATTTAAATCCATCAACATATTCAAAATAATATTATCGGTTTAATAATTTACAATAAAAAAAAGTGGTTCTCGTTTGAAAAAAAAACAAAGTTTACATCACCACAAGATTGTCTCTTTAAATAAATAATAAATCTAAGTATCTGACATAAGGTATCTCTAAGAATAGGTACAATAATTTCAAAAATCAAATTTTGAATAAAACTGTGAATATTATAAAAGCATTGCGCAACACACTCGTCATAATTGCAATTTGCAGTTGTCGTTTTCGAAATGGCCGAGAATCCACAATCAAAGATTAATGATTTGGAAAAAAATATACATTAAACGTTCTCGCTCGATGTCGTATCTAAATACTGCTGCAGCGAGTTCACAGATCTGTTAATTTACCACGGGCCTGGGGTTAGGGAAATGCAATCGTTAATATAGCGTGCATTATCATAATAATATATTATGCAAATTAACATCCGATAAGCCTATTGCGTACGACCATGTGTATACCTATAATCTAAGTCTAGCGGTCGTCGTCTAAAGCCAATATTATAATATATTATATTAAATATAGCCAAAGAGTTAAGCGGCTGACGCGACGTATTATTATTATTCAAAGTCCGCGCAGTTTTTTACACGTGGTTTTGGGCCGGATGGTTTTTTTTTAATATAGTCATTAATTTATTTACCATACATATATATATATATTGTATCTCTCAAGATTTTTATCGAAGAATACGCGTTTGTTTGCAGGATCCACTGCTGCATCAGTTACTCGTACGTCTATATAGCAATATATATTGCTAGTTCGTATATTATAATAACATATAAAAACCCCGCCGGGCTGTTTCGTTTATTTTTTTTTCAAAATACATAACATACACGTCCACAGTGCCCAATACACTCTATAATATACCTACATTCATGTAATAGTAATAATAATAAGTATAATAATCTCAGTATAACGTTTTTCTTCGTATAAGTATACCTATTCAAAAGATGATAATAATAATATGATATTAATAAGTGACACGCGATACACAAAACCGAAACGAGAACCTAGTACCTACATAATAATAATATAATATGTACTATTGCCAATATCATATTATTATAATAGGTAGTACGGGCTGAGTGGTTTAATAAGTATTAACAGCAAACTTTAATAATACAAATCAAGTTTTGTCTTTTTTTAAGTTTTTAAGAGTTTAAAGTACTTCTTACACTATGCGTTTAGAAAATGTAATTATGTACAATAGTTATAATATTCGATTAATTATTTTTTTTATGCAAATCAGAAATTTTACTCTTACTATGCTGAACCAGAATTCTTTGACGAGAACTATGTACCAATAAATATTAAATATTGAACAAATACCTAATACCTTTTTACCTCATTATACAAGCATAATATTATACATCTAATTTTAAGTTAATTTGAGTGATTTAATGTTTGATGTCCATACAATTTGATATCGAAATATTCAAAATATTCCGTTTGAAGTGGTAAAAAATGTAAAAAGTATGATATTTGTCAATAAAAAAATGTTAAAAAGTCACCATCGTAGAAACGTATATAAAAGTATAAAGTGCCTATGTTATATACAGTTAAGCCTATAATATAATAACAAAAATATTGGCTGAAATAATGAGTGCACTTTGATGTCATGAAAATCATCCTATATAATATACAACTGTCATCGCATCATTGGTGTGTAACTATAATAGACTACGATTTACCGCCCTCTATTATACAACGCATCATTGTCCATCAAGAACCCCAATAAGGAGTTTTTAATGACAACCCTCGGGTCGAGGTGACCCTTGCACAGTTACTAATTTTGGATAATCTTCTTGGACATCATACACGTGAACTAAATATACTATACAGATATAGAAATACAAGTACCTACCTACAAATAATAATGCGTATATAATGTCTCAACCACCGATTAGTTAAACATAATAAACCCCAGCCGAATCCGACAAATACACATGCGTATACACGAACCAGAAAATTATATAATTTTATTATTAATGTACTAGGGCCAAGGTGCTGTTCCCCCTGATCACCCTCGCTCACTATTAACTCCTGCATGTCCACTCCAACTCATACCCGGAGGCTCAGCCCCCGTGACCCAAGGGTCACATCTTTGCATCCTGAAATGTATAATATCTGTAACTCAAAAATATTTACAACACTTAAATTAATTAATAGAGAATATTAATTAATTATTATTTTTTTTTGTTTTCCGTGCTAATTATATAATGCGGAACATACAATAGTTACTATTTATCATACAAAACATTTTTATTTTTACACAATAGAGAAATTATTATTTTATTTTTCAACAAACCCAATAAAATAATTATATTGTTTATAATATATGAATTCTGATGATCGGACGCACAACACTCGCAAGTCTCCGGCTTAGAATAATAATATAATGTGTCAGATTATAATATACTGAGTATACCTACAATGCGTGTATATGTGTCGTACACGTTTGCGTGGAAAAAAAAATGAATAACATTATATTATTATAATATTATAAATACGCACGATAAAGCGTCTGCCTCGGAGCACCGTCGCGCCTCAAGGCTCGATGCCATTTTCCGCGGACACTCAGCAGGTGTAGGTACTATAAGGTGCAAAGGTAACCTACCTATCTGTTTTCCATATCTCAACCATCGTGCATCCTCAGCTGTGTAGCATGTGTTTGACATTGCGATAATATTATTATAATGTAATATATTACATAAAATATGCGCGCGCGCGTAAGGTGTATAATATTATACACGACGACGCCGCAAGCCCGTTTCGCGTTCGATTTCATTGCGATGATGCGAATAATAATAATATGATAATATTATTATTAAATTATTATCGCGGACCTGACCCGACCCGACCGGATTGACCGGATTCGAAAGAAGGTGACATTGGGTCTTTTTTCTACCCCCCTCTCCTGGCGTCCCCTAGTCGTCTTTCGACTCCACCGCGCACTGTACGTGCTTATATCACGAATTAATATTATAATTATATACATAATTATATATATATTATTATACGTAAATAAGCCTAGTACTTGAAATCGAAGGGATTATTTATTTTTATTTCTATCACAATGGATTCACAGCATCTATGGACGTTTTCAAAAGTTCTAATGTTCAAATGACGGCCCACGAATGAACTTTATGTCTCTATTTAGTTTTTTTTTATGATAAATTAAGTGAAAGATTTTCATTAGTTTTAATTTTATCTTGCCTTTACTTTCTTTGGAAAAACGTTCGTACACTCAATGTTGATGTCCCCGAAAACTTCCTGAATTTATAAAGTGGCCACCAAAAAATAATAATTGATGATCCCTATTATATACAGCATGGTAAGATTGTAAATAATTTAAACTCATCTAAAATAATTGTGCTCCAGACATAAATTATTTAGACTTAAAATTCACTACTGCGTTGTAACATAATTTATTTATTTATAATTATTTTGTTGATTTCGGACTTAGCTTATATAGGAAGGTATTATGCGTTATACCGTCGCGAATTTAATGACGTAAATAGGTTGCCTCGCGTATAGGTTACTATCGTCAGGAAACACGAAAACGAAGTTAATTCATATTTTGTCCACTAATCGAAAACAATTTGTATATATATCATTATTATAATAATAATCGTATCGACTGCTGTATGCCTGTATCTATTATTATTATGTTTGAAAAAGGTAATTAAACGTGTAATTCGACAGTTCAAAACGAGGATTTTAGTTTCTTTTTTTACTCAAACCGGTTCCGTTCTCGGGTTTCAAAAATATAATACGATATATTATACGTGTAGAGGTAAGTACACAACGAACATGTTATAATAGCGACTGCTTATCAAAAAAAATAAAAAAAAACAGCGACGTTTGCGATTTGTTTTTTACATAATACCTACAATTAGAGTACCTTAGTACCTACCAATATCGTGACAAGAGAACAATAACATAATGTACATTAAATTAATTCGTTTTATTGTCATAACGTTGGAAAAATCCAATTCAAACAACGGATTATAAGGTGGAAATAATAGACATAATAACTTATTATATAGTAAATAGTAATATTATGCTATTATGCATAATTACTGTATTGCAAGCGTTAAAATTGCAAATCGGGAGCCGATCGTAGAGATCGTACAATAACAATATGATAATATAACGTCTGAGTGTCTAACATATTATATTATTATTATTATTCATCTATAATATTATCACGATATTTAAGCGCACAGACGTGTTTTAAGTACCATTTAATTATTTCCGGGAATCACATTTGAAATCTGTTATACATATAACAGTTATCACATATATCTGTTATATATACCTATTATAATATTAAAACACAAAACAGTTTAATTTAAAAACACTAAATTGAAAAAATAGTTCAACATATTGTGAATGAAACACAATAAGTACAGTAAAACTTCGTTTATAATTCGACCATGATGCGCTTAACTATCGTTATAGCATTCTTATATAAATTTATATAATATTATATATTATTGTATACATGTACGGCTCGCGCAAGACCAATGAACTAGACAATCTCAATAGATCGACGACGAACGCTTTAAAAACAACATAATAATAATAATAATAACAATAACGACAAACACCTAGATTGTGTGTTCAATGATCACAGATTGTCATTCATATATTATATATATATGTATTATATATACATAAATATTGAATACGTAAAAAATAGCGTTCGGCGTGCATGTCGAAACCACACGCGCAATCCGAATGGTGTAGTTTATGCTCCGATAACTCTCCTGTCATTTCGACCGAAAACAGCACCGAGGAAATATCAACCGAAAATCTACAATAATAATAACAATATATAGTTTTTGTTACATAAATATCGAAATCATTAACTGCCGGCCGCCGATATCGCGTACGACAACCGTAGTCATTCTGTTATTTTCCATAAAAATTAATACATAATATTATAATAATATAATGTAGTTAAATTATTGTTGTCTTGTCTCTCTTTCTCGTTAACTGCAATAATAATAATAATAATAATAATATGAATTGTATTATTATTATATTATTTTGTAAGACGGAATGTACACACACACGCGTGCTTCACACGAGCACAGCTGGTAAACCTGCATGCGGTGTTCAGAGGAGACATTTACACTATAATTTAAAACGATATTACGTGGTCGCAAACGAAACAATAGGTATACCTACATTATAAAATATATTTAATAAACAATACGTTTATTTAATTATTGAAATATACCAACGATATATTATATAGGGTGTCTTGCCGTATTATCGAAACTGTTTGAATATTTAATGATGATCATTAATACAATTTGAACTTTTAAACATTTACTTAAATTTCCCATAATATTAGAGCTTTAAGAAATTGTTTTATTTAATGTTTTTCTTTTAAATATTTCAGTTATGTATATACTTTTAATTGTGTCGGGGTCGCTTAAACCAAAAACTTCCACGTAATAATATATGAAGGGTACCTAATATTGTGGCTATTGAGTGTTTAACTTAGTAAGCCTATTAGTAAGGCATAATACATATACACATCATTGAAATAGCCATATACATACAAAATATTATAAGAACAGCGTACAATTTATGTTTATAAGTAACTCTTTTCGATCTATCATGAGATAATAATAATAAAATAACGGACGATCGACATGGTTATTAAAATATATATCATTGATAGATCATAATATTTTAAAATATAATATAATATCATAATATTAAATTACATTGCAACACGTTCCGTTACATAATATTATCGTTGTATAAGTTGAGATAATTGGTTATATATTATTATTCGTGTAAGTACCAATAATAGTCTATACGCGCATATTATTGTCCGAGCTATATATTACTAATGATTCCGATAGGGCAACTATTTTCTGCGTTTTCAGATCTAGAGCACAGTATAATAATAATAGCATATCATAACACCCTTTCGAATGTATAGCAAACTGACATTTTCACATCTGCAGCGCGCGTAGGTGCAACAATACAATATTATTGTGCAACGGTGCAAATTTATGTTCAAGTGTCGTGCAGTCGTGCCCAGACTAAAATAATGTATAATAACAATTGCATACACGAATTCTTGTTCTAATTAAGAAATCGCAAAGAACTGTGGAAAAAAATGAAGTACATACCTACCTATATTATATTATGTACCACCCGGCAATGATTTAGTCAGTCGACTTGCCGATGCAGTCGAGACGAATATAAGACGAAAAAACGAATAACGACGGTTTGTAAGTATAATATAACTATATTACCTAAGTGATCGAAAAATTCGCAATTTTATTATTTTTATTTCGATGACCAAATCTTAGAGGTTAGTGAAACACGCGACATTTTCATTCGATTGTATTATTATTTGCGGTGCCCATGTGGCCGCATAACAGCTATAAGCAATATCTGTGGGTGGGTACATAATATATTGTATCATAATTGGGTGTATATATAAATTATATGTCATAATATAAACGCGAATGTATAGTTTGCAGAATAATAAAATGTTTATTAAAATCTAAAATTTACGATATACCTCGCCCGACTGGAGTAATATAATATTTAACAACTGCATGCGCAGAGTCAATGGTCCTGCGTGTTTTTATCCAAAAACAAAAAAAATATATATTTTTGCGGAGGTCGGGATAATTATTTTCACATATACATTACGATTATACCTGTATATCTTGTACTTTATAGTATCCATCATCTCGTCGTGGGCACCCCCGACGTAGGTACATTTAATATTATATAGCCCACGTTTTCCTAATCAAGACTGCGTACACAATAATATGACATTGAGTTTCAACCGGAATATTCCGTCCCGCGAAAAAACTATTTGAAAAATATTATAATACCTATCGCGACAGCAATAACTACCATAATATAATATAATGTTATTTATACGCGGCATTGTATGATATACACGCACGCACAACATGTAGTATGTGATATTATTATATTATTACGTATTATTATACTGTTCGTTTGACCTATCGTAATTGTATAGATACACTGCACAGAAGATGGGCAGGTCAAAAATGTTGATATATCGAGCAATGAATCAGACATCATTAATCGATTTTATTCATTAGGTAAATAAATAAATTAGACGATTAAATCGCAATCATATAGTTCCATAAAGGTAAAACGCCCAATGATAGTATCGAAATTCGTGAACTTAATCCGTTTTAGAAACTGTATAGGTAAGATACCTGCAATGTACCAATATACAAATATATATATATATATTGGTACCAATACAGTTACATACCTAAAGATTGTGTAAAAATACTTATTTTTGTTCTTATTTGTATTTTGTATAATATATATTATTATAATAATATAATCCTTAAAAAAGGTTTAAAGAAGTTCATAATTGCAGAAAAAAATGAAGATGAGCGCATCTGGTAAGTCACCCTGTAGTCTGTACGGTTTGTACGTACGTATATTATAGACTATAGTGCACTAATAATATAATATTCCAACGACATGTTCTGATGGCGACTACCCAACAATGATAATAATATTATTATTATAATACGATTATAGTCACAGCAGAGACTTGAACGCTGGGAGCTATGGGCGCGTTAGTGTCCTTGGCATTCGACCGTAATACAGTCGGCGCGGGCGCCAAAGAATTTTTATACGTTTTTAAAGACTTCGGTGAACCATTTTCGCTTTGAGTACGTCTCACGATATCATAAGGTGTATATAAACGGTGTGACAACGACGACGACTCGACGTATTATAATGCGTCTACCATCTAGGAAATAATATATATATTATATACAAGTATTTTTATATGACAACGGCCCTATATACATAATATATTATGAGACGAATAAATATTATTATTATGATCATTATATTATACTAAACCACAATAATAATATTTATACATGATATACTAGCTGCATTATAACCCGACTTTGCCCGTAAAAAAATTAACAAATTTTTAAAATACAGCGCTATTATAATGTATTGGGTATACATACTGCAAATATTATATTTCCGTTTGCCGAAACAAAATCCCTGTAAAAACTTCTTTAAAATGAGAATTTTTAAAAATCCTATCTGATGAGTTCACCCTTACATTGTGGTGCGAATAGATACCAAGAAAATATCAAGTCTCTATAGATTATATTGCTATAGACAACCTATGTATAGGGGTTGAAAAACGAAGCTATAAGAAAACTTCCAGAGTCTGATGATTATGTATGAAAAATCTGATTCCAATTGGTTAAGACATTTAAATCTATATAAGCTTCATACAAAAGTGCATTTATTTGTATATACAATAGTATATCTTCTACTGCAAGATTATACACATTTGCCTATACTTACAATAATAATGCACGCGTTATTTATATTATATTATTATTGTTTTGCTTTGAAATTATTACGTCACGCGGCCGACGCTATAAATATCTCGTCTTAAGATAATATAGATGTACATATTATGCTATATTCATATATATTTTATAGCGCGCGACTGGTTTCAAAATCTATTTTTCGCATCTCGAAAAGTTCTCATAGGTCGCGCGCCCCCCCGCGCGAACGCGTTCGTCGCCGACGCCGCCGCCAACGACAATAAATATTCAGCTATTGGCCTGCACTCTATTGTGAGCTTATAGATTATAAAGAGATTTACGATTTACGCGCACATACATAATATTATGTACGCGTGTGTGTACCCGGTTCACGCCATCTACGTATACCGATGTATGTATACGCGTACTTGGGGACATACGTGTGTGCGTGTGTGTGTGTGTGTGTGTGTGTGTGTGTAGTGTGTATAAGACTTATACGTGTAGAAAAGAGTCCGGGTATAAATTGTCGCGATTCAAACGACTGCGGTTTCGTTATCGGCGTGGTAATAATAATTGAGTTGAATTGGAAAGCGCGCACTCGCGCGTGTGTGCAGTGTATAGCGCGTATAAGGAAACAGAAGAACGCGAGAATAGGGCGATGTGGAGGTAGTGGTGGCGGCGATGGCGATGATGGCGACGGTGGTGGTGGAGGAGGAGGAAAAACAAATTGTGTACATATGGCCGAGAGAGTTCACTGACTTGCGGGAAGAGAATTCCAAAACCAGAAACGTTTCTCAGAGTATGTATATATATATTATAATATACAAATGCTAATTCGACTGCAATAATTGGGCGCCCGACTTGGTATCGATAATGTATAATATATTATAGGATTTCGTATTTTACGTTATTATATATTATATTATTTATATTTTTAGTTTTTGTGATATTGCCTTGAATTCGTATATAATAACAGATTTAATGTTAAAAATTTTTTTAGATAAATGTTCGTTTAAATTAAAGTCCTGTGTTGTATAATATTATACAATTATAATCGAGTGTTGGGTAAAAAGTGATATATTTGTTACCGAAATGATTTAACAGTTCTCGCCGGATGAAACGAACGCCCGTCTGAGAATTTTCATATATTATACTACCAATAGATATATAAAGTATATATATACAATGCGACTATAGCCTATAATACACCCAAGTCGAAACCTCGAGGGCTTATATAATAATAGCAAATGATGGAAAATTTAAAATAGCAATGTAGGCTTTTTAATACGAGCGTGTGTGTAAAATAAAATAAAATATTATGCATGTATAACTATATATTATGTACTTATATTAGTGAAGTTGAATTTATATGGAAATAAAGTAATAGATAAATAATATTATTATAAACGTACATTGATGTATAATTATTTTAATATTCTCCCTCCAGCCGTCAGATTTGGACAAATTAATGTAATAAATTGTCATATCATTATTATTATTATTATATTATTTAATCCGTTTATTCAATTTCGCACTGCAATGTAAAAATACTATATAAAAATGTAATAACAGCCATGTTAATGGCCACAATGCCGAGGGTATTAATGTATTATTTCTTTGAATATAAAAAAATCAATTTAATTACTAATTATAATAATTGTTCCCCAAACATGTACATCATAATATATTTTTTATCGGATAGAAAATAATATGAAATACATTTTACGTCCATAATGATTGTTATTATTGAGTACCTCCCCGCATTTGTTTTAAATACAACGTGTAATACCTATTGTATATCATTATGGTCGAGTAATCAATTCGAAATTAATTTTTTCTCGTGGTAACCCAAATCAAAGTTGTTGATTTTCGCGGTCAATAATAATATGTGCACAGGCCACAGAATATCTCCTTTAGTGTTTTTATTATTCTTACTACTATAATAATACGTCACGTAGGTGTCTCCCAAAGATAATGGATATAAACAAATTGGTAGTATAATGCTAAATAATATTATGTACCTATTATAATTTATATTCTATAATTATTATCGCAATGCCGCGTAGGTTCAACCGATAGATGACGAACCTTTTACGAGAAATAACAATAATATATTTACTAAGGTATTATCCATAATAATATATAATATTATGTACCTATAATATCGAAAGTCGAAACCAATTTGTATCTATACCATGACCATATTAAACAACATGCTGGCGAAAATCGTTGTGCATTAGGAGGTTTACGACGTGCACCTATATATAAAATAAATGCACCCTAAATCAGAATTAGAACGTATATTTTGCCGGAAATGCATTATTTAAACAATATACGATATTACCTACCTATAAGTACTAAATAGTAGGTATATCCGATACATAATAATACATTGTAGTAGGTACGCCACGCGTATTAATTCTATTTTGTAAGGTCACCGCCTATAAGTGTATCGCATTAATAATAATAAATTTGTTGTTATTATACTGTCGCGCCACTTACAAGCAAATGCTAATTATTGCAATATTTTATAAAACTAAGTGTTAAAAAAAACATAATAACAAGCATAAATCACTAAATACGAATAAATAAGCGAAACAGGTAGTGCGACGGTATATGTATATTTTATAAAAATAAGTCTCGGAAATATATAATTATTATTATTATTGCAATGATTCAGCGTGTATGTAACTTATATAAAGTATATAATAATATAAAGGCGCGAATAGTGAAAGAGCGAATTTTGTGGGACTTAGACCAATATGGTAATCGCATTAGCACCCCCTCCCTCCTTCAAACCGTTCAGGAGTTCCGCTATTTTCTTAACACCCTATACAAATGACGGTGTAGAACGTTTTTGTGGACACTCGTAAGGTTGGGTTAACATGTATTTATTATTAATGTTTGATTTGAACGAAATATTTAGAAAAATAAAAATTTAATGAATAAAAAGTTTGGCTAACTAGCAGTGGTCCCAAATTGCAGTACTATTGTTGAAGGTCGCTTGAGTAACAAAATTTTACACCTATAAAGAAACAAATTTTTGCAGGAATATAAGAACGCTACAGGTGAACAAACAGATTATTATAATATTATGTATATAATTGTGAACTATTATGACACCAGATTTTCACACGAAACAAATTTATTTGCTATCAATTTCGTGTGAAAGTTTCGTGTCGCGATAGCACAACAAATTATGTCTGTACTCTTCTGGAGTAATCTGGGCGTATTATTTATTCCCGCGCGAAATGATTATTACGACAAATATGTATAGTATATGTATACAGTGTACAGTGTAAACCTCTCGACTCTAAGACAATTTCCACAGTCCCGTTTCAATATTTTTTTTTGTTTTATCTATTTGCGCCTTTATATAATAATATATAATATATACACGATATTGATCCATTATAAAGTCTCAGATATCAACAAACTTATAAATTATAATAATTTGTGTTAGCTATATATTTTAAACAGTTATTATTACCTGTATCCGTCGAATCCCTCGTCGGATCCGTTCACCGTGAGTATTGGTGCTCTGGCATAAGCCTTAGCCACTCGCCGGTTTCTTTCAAGCACTATCACTTTGGCCCAAATCTCGTCGTCGATTTGCGTCCATTTATCCAACACTTCCTGAATGTGATCCTGATAACAAAAAAATAAAACGAAAAATAAATAAACAATGAAAATATAATATACCATGATAATAACAATTTATACGCTTATAATACGGAAGAATACAATATAGCTATAGGCCGTTAGTTGCGTCCGACAAATTTAAAATTGAATACCTATATCTCAGCGGATACTATTACGTAGGTACCTATTTAATTTAAAAATATTCAGCCCTATACAAATATGTAATTATATTACTATAAACTATAATGCTAAATTTTTAGGAATATTTCTTGGGAAATTTGGAGCAATATCAATACATTTTTGAGATATTTTGTTGGTATAAATAATGTATTATGTATTATCGTTAATGTAGTATTATTATAAGTGACTAAGTGAGATACGTTATAGACAAATTATTTCCACGTTACCGGAAGACCGGATATTATTGAAAAATTACGAAGGTAATAAAATACAAAAGTAGCTTCCTGTAACGCAGTTAGCTTACATGTAAATGGGAAATTTTTTCAGCCTAAAAAGAGTTTTTTTTTGGAATTTTGCAGATGCCAATATATATTATGATATTAACTCACTGGTAATATACTAATATATATATATATATTATATATATATTAAATGACGTCTCTTTATTATATCATATTAAAATAAGTATAAAATACCAAATCCATTGGTTATGCAATAATACACTTAAAGTTATCACGTGAGTGTAAAAAGTGTTTTGGTTGTTACTTTTATTTAAGAAATATAAAACTCTTTGCATAGGAACGCGCATTAGACGCACATAATGATAAATACAATATGGGTGTCGACTGCCAATGTACCTATGTATGTAAATAAAGGGAGACAGGTGGCATATACCAGCTCCGTAGGACATTATAATAACATATTATATTATTATAGTCTGCGAATAAAAACAAAAATTACGCTTCGCGTACGGCAGACAATAACAGATAGGTTTAAGACACGTATAATATTATAATACCACAGTGTATAATATGATATTACAATATGTCGTACGTGTGGTTTTAAACGCGCAAAACCGCTCGGCCGTTACTAAACGCGCATAACATTAATATCGTGGCATAATAATAATATACATATACATGTATACGACCGCCATCGGCACCACCAACGCACCCGGTAGTTCATATAGTATACGACAAAGAGTAGGATATGACTGGTTGAAAAGTTAAATTTTTTAGACTTTTTAACCTATCGCTATAGGTACAGTAGATTTTAAAGTATCCATATTATAATAACTTGGGTTTTTACAATTAACTCGAACAACAATACGTTAACTTGAAATCAAGCTTATACACAATTTATTATCTATATATGTACAGTTAAAACAAATTAATTAATTATCTTTCGAATAACCGCTCTGGTATTAATTATCATGAACAATATTATCCGAGAAAATCAATAAATGCGTCAAAGAAATGTGCAATGTGCGCATCATTCCAAAGAGGGGTGCATTAACGGCAAAGTTAGACCGACCTATAGGTACGTAAAAAGCCACTATACAGATTGTTTTCAACAAGGATATTATGAATTATGATGTACCTATTTTTAGCAAAAGTTGCACGATGATCACAATGCGAATTAACCAATTTTATTTTAACCAAGTTAAATATATTATTGTTATTGCCAACTTATTAACTTGTAAGTAAATTATAACTTAGCGTTCTGGACTTGCCCACCTTTACTAGTTTACTCATCGTGTAGCAAGCACAACCAATCGCGCTTTGTTATTTTATAAACCCTCGCGCGGATAAATGAAAAAGTCGTTTAATCATGCGTGTACGGTCGTGTACCGTCGAACAGGAGCCGAATAATATCGCGTACAAACTATAGTCGATTGCGATAATAACAATATAATAATACACACGATCATGCGATGGCTATAATATAATCGTATGGTATAATAGTAATTTATTATAATAAATACTTCGCAGCCGGAGATTTCCGCACACACGCGTTGCCGCAACAACTTACGTCTCCGCAAGTGCAATAATATTAACTCAACGGTGGCAACGCCCTAAATCAAATCTGCGCGTTCGTGTTACATAAAATGTATAACGAAAAAAAAAAAAAAAAAAAAAAATGATAAATAAACACGATTTTTCCCGGACGACCTTGACGGTCACGACTACCTCTCGAGAACCACGTCTAGCGTTGTGTACGTGCGAGAGAGAGAGAGAGAGAGAGAAAAAAGCGAAACCGCACAAGTAATATAATATAATATTATATAAATATAGCCGAGGCATGCGGGCCAACCCCCGGGGGTCTGTTTCGCGAGATCCGCTCGGGCGTGGTACCGCAGCCGCCAACGACCTTGCCCCGCCGATCGGCCGCTCCGATTTAAATTATTATTATTATTACGTGTATAATAATATGATATTACTGCACTGCAGTTTGGCCGATGGGTTATTTTTATTAATACTATTATTATAATATCGATTTGGTTTTTTTTTTTTTTTAATTTTTCGCGCGCTGCTCCTGACACGTCATGCGTGTGTGTGTGTGTGTGTGTGTGTGTGCGGTTCGTATCGCGATATTTAAATTTGCATTTTGAGCGAGAGCAAAACGCTCGGCCGTGAAGACAATTTTCGTTTCACGGTATTAGTATTATAAATTACGACGATAGGTAGGTATAATAGCAATAATAATAGTGCGTGCGCTCTGTATCATGCATGGTATATACCTACTACCTACCTATGTATGAATATAATACGGGTAATATTATAATGTGCGACGAGTCTAATTAAAATTTATCGTAGGTACCTACCTCCCTAAGATACAGTGGTCGACCGATACATGCCATACATATCACTATTATTATCATTATTATTGTTATAGTACCTATATTATATGCGATTATAATCGAATTATTACGACGATCCGACGTGCCGTGCAAAACGAATTATCGAAATCGAGATCCGTGTGCGGTCGGCGTGTACACTGTACATAATATTATAACGCACAAGAATAATAAGCGGGTGTGTTCATTTTTTTTCCTCGCTCGGACCAAATTATGCAATGTTGGGCATAATATGACTTAACCGCGTTTAATATTGTATACAGTATAGAACCTCTATGGTCCGAACGAATTCAGAGTCGGAATCCGAGTGTCATCCGAAATACTGCATGAAGTTTTTCAATGGTAAAATCAATAACTTTTGTTTTGAGTAGCTGGAGTAATTTTAAAAAATGTTTTAACTGCGAGATGGGTGGAGGCCAGGATGGGATCCTAAATTCCTAAATAAAGAAATTATTGTAGTTCAATAAATTGTATATAGTGTATACAATATATATGACATAAATTATAATTGTATATGTATAGACTAAATTAAAATACGGACATATAAATTATAATATTTCACCTATAGGTAAGTATTACAAAACGTATCTGGCATAATATTATTATATGATAGGTATTACTTATTATTAATAATAAATAATATACGCAGACGGTGTGCGTATAACGGGATATATTTTACGATAATATTATTAAATTATGTTTTTGTCGTCGCAGCGAAATACATTTCATTAAAAAAACCACGCCTACGCTGCCGCCGCGGCTGCAGTATGTATCTGTTATATATGCGTAGGCCTATACCCCGAGCCGTTGAATTTTATAACGGATCGTGTTTTTTCTTCTCCGATGAAACGGCTAGAGTAAAAAAAAACTCGAAACCAAATAATACTCAACATATTATTATAATAGGTAAAAAATGGAATTCGGCTGCGGCATGGACGCATTTGCAGGCACATGCGTGCTGTACAATAATATATTAATATAGACGACCATCACACGCCGTGTACCTATATATAAATCCGATCGTATAAACCGCCAGCTAATTCACGATCATACCACAATATTATATAATGTCGTCGTTGTACCGCCAAGTGCAATAATATCTACGTATTTATATTGTAATGTATAATAGTATAATAAAGTACCGCTCCGGGCCCCCGCCCCCGCGGCCTATACGATACACAATACGCGCATGCGTAATACAAATTTATTATTACCGAGTTCGTGATATTTAAAATCCGGGCTGACTGCAGCACGACGTGAATTCCGCCTCGTCACAAAGACCGATGGTTCTCAATCTTTATAAATTGTAGACCATCCCCAAATTATAGACATATATTCAATTAAATTTTCGTGACACCTAAAAATAAGTGCCTTACGACTTATATCACGATGGGCGCGACCCTAAAATATTAATACGCCCCTTGGTTGATAACCGATGCAAATATACACCGTGTTTTCGTCTGCGGTAAGCTTCCAGTTTGACGTTTTTCTTACATTTCGTATTTCAAAGAACATTTTTTAAAATATTAATTTGTTTGTTATTTATCGAGGCTGTCACACGTTACACGATCGTGCTATACATATACCTAATAATATGCAACATTGCAGCTTCCGACATACGCCCATAGGTAGGTAAATTATTGGACGCGTGAATATGAGAAGTGTTTTATTAGTAATCCGTAAAAATGTGTAGTATAATTTTGAATGTATTATATCATTTTTTAACGAAATTTTATTCAAAATTTTAAATTTTTTCTCATATTTTATTGTTTTAAGGGCATATCTGCAAGCATTCCATTTAGTTTTTTTAGGTCGTAAACATATTATTCTAACCCTATAGTTGTTATCGTAAACGCATCGATTAAATCACTGAATTTTCGATCTTCCCGACAACCATAATAATAGGTTAATGTCGCCATCAAGTACACGACACAATACCGAGATACTTAGTATTTCGTATATCGCCGTCGTCTACCGTTTCGTCGTTAAAATTTAAAACAATAATAATAATAATTATATATTATAATTATGTAAATAATATCATGGCGGCGGTGCGCACACGACAAATTATAACGACCGTGATATCGGTATATAATATTATGCCGATCGCCGTCTATCGACGTGCACCGGACATAAACCCGTAACTCATTTCGGCATAGAGCACACGTATGCATATTATATATATATATATATATATGACCTACGAGTGAAAATCCGTTTAGAAAATGTGTTTGTATATATTAATGCGCGGCGGTCATTGGACCTGCGACCACGGCAGCAGCGACAGTCGAATTTGATTTCCATTCGTCAGGTGTCCGTCAGTCACATAACAAATATTATTATTATTATTACCGGCGTCGGTGTTCGTGGGTCTTTTTGAAAACTTTTTGAGGCGCGCGCCACACCTTGCACGCGTGCTCGCACGTCCGATTTGTAACCTATCGGGGGAAATGAAAAATTCCTAATTACCTCTCGTCAGTGTGACATACTTATAACATATAATATAACCATCGTGGTCTATGCAGGGAATCGCGTTAACGGCGGTTTATAGCCAGATACCACGCGTATCGTACCCACGGCTATAGATACCATAATACTTCCCGGCCTTCCCGCGTGAATCGCAAATGTAAAATTCGTCGTCGATCGTGTGCGCATGTCAAGTTCACCGGCAAGTTGACTTGATTTATGCACACTTGAGAGGGTTAGGTTAGGTTTTCGGGTTTCTCAAAAGTTATTTTAATTATATTAATATCGTCATTATATTAACGCGCTAAAATTGATTTTTCACGCCGGTTAAATGCGGATAATTTTAGTGAAAACAAATACTGTTAGAAAGCCCGAATAAACCAATCGCATCACACATCCCATAGATATACGCGACTATTTTGTGTGGCATAATATGATGGAATTCACCTCTGGACACGATCACTTATTAAATAATAATAATTTATAATAAATCGTAGTGGTGTAAATATATTCATATTTATATTATTAATAAATATTATGGTAATCGTACGGAATACTATCTACTGTAATATTCTCCAAACCAAAAATCGAACTAACCCCTCGTATCGAATATACACGCCATTAACATCGTATGATATTGCAGGTAAACATCTCGTAAACGAGATGATCGATGGTTGAACAATATTATGACGTATTACCTGCGGCTGTATAATATAATATTATAGTACCGAATAATATACGATTTATATACGTGTTTAAATAATATTATTTTCGTTCGCGGGTCATCACGACGAGCCAACATAATATTCATAAATAATTTATTATCACGATAATATTTTAATTATCCCCATAACGCAAAAAATAATATTATGTATTACGAAAACGATGGCGTTTAATATATGTTAGTAATTATTTAAATAAGTACGTCTAATTATTTGCAATTTGATGTCACCGTCCTTCAGATCGGGATTAAAAGAGATAATTGTAATAACATGCATAGGTACTAGTTTTATCGTAATAGCTGATAAAAAATTATATGAATATCAATTACGTCGAACGGTGTACAAAATAATTACATTATCAATATCCGAAAAAAATGTTAATAATAACTTTTATTATAGTATGCGAGTATTAATATTATAATAATATGTTAAATTATTGGTTAAACTTCTAGAAATAATAAAAATCTATAATATTGCACAATACATATTTATAAAGATAATTAATGCAACTACTAACCGCACTGGGATACAGATATAGAAACGATAATAATATGAACTGTTTACGCGTGAGAATAAAAATCCGATCAACCAAAAAATATTTCATAACAATAATATATTATATTATTATCGTCACGACGACGTTCTTCGTACAAAGTTGAAGGATACGGATCCGGGATGATGATGCACACGCAGTCTATTGACGACTATTTTTCAGATACTATAATATTATATCTTATAATAATAATATCCATTATCCATAATATTGTTAGTTAGCCACATCACGCTGATGCATACAACGTTTACCTATACGTTTCACACAGTGTCAGGACGACAGGCAGATCGTAGGTACTACCTAAATGTGTATTTAATAATATAATAATTTATATGTGTGATTAAATTACAGGGTGAACCGGGGCCATATATTATAATATAATAAGTGTATTATCTATGATGTATTAGCTATGATGATGACGCGTTGTAACTTGTATGTGTGCATTTTGGTGTAGCACAACAATAAAACGGTCGTTAGCGGCGAGGGTGACTACTGCAGGAAATAATATACAGAATGTTTCATGTTATAATAATACTCAGCATTAACAAAATGTTGATGTCTATTATTAAAAAAAAAAATTTAAGTTGCTCAATTACTCTATAAGTGTAAATCGGGTTATAATTTAAAAAAAATTATAATTAACTAGGTAGGTACTTTTTAACCAAATTAAATTAATATATATCTTCGCTTCATACTTTTAGGGTGAAATATTATATTATACTATAATTGTTTGTTAGCTATACGTTATTGACGTTGACTTAACCATTGATTAAATACACATTTTGTAGACAAAAACTAGGCAATTAAAGTTAGCTTCTTCTATATTAACGTGCACACCTTTGATACTATTAAATCACCAGTCACTATACAGAATACACCGATCATAATATTATCATTAGCTATAATTATTCAAGAAAAATACTATTTTTTTTCTCGATGAGGACCGAAATGAAAGTTGTATTCGGCTACTCGATGTGAACCGCTCTTAGGTATATTGGCATATATAATATATTATTTTATGCGGTGATATTTACATATGTGTATACTGTATATATATATTATGTGTACTGATGGCGAAACCTATCGCCGCATACGTCAAGTGGCGAGTGACGTAATAATAATAATAACATCGTATAGCGATTTGGGCCGACCGCGTACGTTTAATAAACAAAATATTTAATATATAATAATACAATATTATAATATAGTATGTGAATAATTATTGAGGAGATGATTGTGATGTAAACAATAACAGCCCAGACAATAGTATCCGAAAGCGCCGTCGAGGTGCAGACTTTTTAGAAACCGTTTATATAGGATGAGAGGTGCGTACGAGAGGAACTCAGCCCGTCTACCGAAGACGGATATTCGTCTACGCCTTTCAGTTTTCACGATACACAATATGATGGAACACCTGATCGTCATACAAAGTCTTGTGAATATTTAGAAATGTTTGGAGAGTATCGTCGATGTATATAATTTTATAATATTATGTAGGTACGTTCGTGCAGCAAATATGTATATTATACATAATATAGATCTACATCGGGTGCAGACGATAATAATTGTACAGGAATTGCATATATCGATCCGAATACTAACTATAATATGTATTTAGTACGCATTCTATAGCCACAGCGCAAAACAGTTTTCGCGTAAAAAAAAGTGACAATATAATATAGTAATAAACAATCGGTTTACCACAAAACGGCATTATTGACTATTGTTCATTCTGCTCTATTTGATGATCGTATTTATAAAATAATATATTTCCCGCAGTTCAAAGTATGCCACTCAAACGTCTCAGACATCGCGGATCGATAAAAAAAAAAATTCCAACTTATTTATTGTATTAATATACTAATAGTCGACGCGATGCAGACGATGTATCGCTCGTAAAACCACAACGAACGTGGGTCAGGAAAAACTGCGATCCTCGAGTTTCCATCGAGTATTGATCATTAATATGCTCCAAAACTATATATTATATAAACAACAGGTGTAGACATTTATTATTATGTAGTACGAAATTTTAGTGTTAACAGTTTAAAATTCTGTTTATTGACGAAACCGTTATGTAAAATTAAACGGTTGAGACGATGACCGTCCGCGTCCCATATGTATTATATTGGTGGCTGCATAATCTATATACATTATACACTGCAGCAAGACGTGTGTCCTATATTTCGCTGCAGCTGATGTTGCAATGAAGGTAGGAGTGAGCAGAGTTCTCGTATATACTGCGCCGCAACGACGTGTCTGCGACGGATATTTTATTAAATACGTGTCATCGGGTTTTGCGAATAAATAATATCTCACACGTTGAAGACTCGGAATAATATTATTATATAATATGATGTACAGAACGGTTTTCAAAGAGTCGATCGTCCGACAAAAATTAATAACTATGGTCATATATATATATATATACCTACGACTTGATTTATACGCGCGCCGCGCTGATCGATAGATCTCCCCTGGGGAGTCCATTAAAAAACGACGCGATATAATATAATATATACCTATACCTTTATGTATAATAATAATTTAATAATGTACCGCACGACAACGAATCAGTCGGTCGCGCGCGAGAATATCGCTTTTACTTATCGTACCCCTCGAGCCAAACGTTTCTCCCCCGACTATCATTACTATTACTATTTGCCAATTCGTATTTACAATATATTATATACGTTCGCGTGTGTTGGTCTGCGCGCGCATTAGTATATGTATATAGACATTACGACATTGCACTTTTGCCCGCGCTAAATCGCAGTATTATATATAGCTACTATTACTACTACTTATTACTGTTATTATCATATTATAATATTATATACTATAATACTTTCACTGGGCGCGCGTATCTGCGCGCGCATCGTATACCTGTATAATACGTATATACTTAGAGTTATAAGCACGAACGCGAATATCATACTATTACTATTATTATTATTATTATTATTATTATTGATATATATATATAGAAAAGCGGCAATAACGATTTCACGGAGGCGATTTCATATTATAATACACATACCTATATTTAACATACAGAGTGTATCGCCCATTCACCTAAATTGTTGTTTATATATATATTAGATATTTATCTATCCTACTCTCGCTCATACTTTGAGATGCACCTAAAACCATTTCATTAGTTAATAGAAATAATAAACTGGCATAAATAACAAATTATTAATAAGTAACAATCTGCAATAAAACTACCAAACATCCCTGTACTAGAATAATACATATATAGATACCGCAGCATCAATCATCATAACCAAATCAAAATATTTAAAAAATATAAACTTTAAAAAAGTTATCGAAAATCACGGTGACTGCAGTTTTACGTTTACAGAAGCTCCTGCGAGTGCACAGCTCGTTAAAGTCTCCTGTATATCCGTACATTAAGCTAAATAATAAATAATATTACATTATTATTATTATTGTATAGTCTCTTAGTTTTGTTTCCTTTTGGCTTGTAGCGATATTTTATCCCTCTGAGTTCTGACAACCACCAATTACACGAAAATTGAACTTCTATTACTATGCATTTCATATAGCAAGGTAGGTATAAAATTATAATGTCTGGTCACATAATACATTATACTATTATATACATAATTATAACTGTTGAGTTCAGTATTTAATATCATAATGCTCATCTCAGATATATTTTTTTGTGTAAAATATTTATATAAACCAATATATAGATGCATAAACCGTGCAATGGAATCGACACGTATGCCAATTACTATAACCTATAGAAGGTACACCTATACTTGTACGAATATAATGATGCTATATTATACCGTCGGGAAACGACGATACGGTCGATATACGGTCGTTTCGCGCTTATAGCAATATTACGTATGCGTATATAGACATATAGTAAATTATATTTACTTATCATATTATATCGTAAACAACAATATTATTATTATTGTTGTTGATGTTGTACAGTGTACATACAATTCACACATAGTACCAATTTGTGTGCGTATATAATATCTGTATATGCAGTATAAAATGAACGTGACGTTTTCGTATCGAAACGCGTGCGCAGAGAAAAAAAAATGATAATGACAATAATGTTTGACGTTCCGGTGAAAGGTATATATATATATATGTATATAACATTATCATTGTGAGACACAAACGGTTTTGCGGTTTATTTATTTTGTCAAATCCGTACCGTTTTGCCAGCCATTAAGAATGATAATGCGAAAGGGAAAAAACATTCCGACACACGTCCGATTTCTAATATGTTCCCATTATCGGCGCATTTCATAAATATATATAACAATTCTATATAATTTATAGAACGCTTCTCCGGCAATCGCAATTTTCGAGGAGTTTAATATGAGTGGGTGGGGGGGGGATGGTTCTCCCACACAAACGAGCGTCACTATATCTATCCGACCGAATCGGAAAACCGATGAGTGAAAATAATGATAATGATCGTATAATAAACTTAGTCGATGTATCTATATATGCATTTATATATATATATATATATATACACGCACCACACTGTGTACCTATATTGTAATATCCGTCAGCCGAGTTTGTTTTAAATTAAGCTATTACTTCTATACCTATACTCGCCGGTCGTGAAATCATATTTTCTATGAACTATCGCTGCATAGTCCTTCTATAATAATAAATAATAATTATATATTGTATGGGATTTTATGACGAAACGCTTGTGCCGCATTGTTATATTCGAAGATTTTTCCCTTTGATTTCTCGACTTGTGTCCTATATGTATATTATTATTTATTGTACGCGTTAAAATAATATAAACGACTTATCTAATCTCGTACATTGATCTCGAAAAATTATAATATCTTACTGCTGAATATATTTATTTTTTATTAGTATTATAATATATTGTTGGGAATAAAAATAAAAAACGGGTAAAACCTTTCGCTCCATAAGTGTACACCTCCTAATAATATTTAATAATATGAATTACTATAAAAAAATATATATATATATATTATATTAATGACCGTTAAGATCGAAAATGAATGAACACATTAACGCGTGAAAATCATTAGCACGTGTGAAACGCTCAAACCTTACTTTAATTATTTTACTCCCAAAATACGTTTATCGAGGCCACTCATCTATATAGCAGTCATAGAACTGTATAGGTCGCAACAAGACGTGGGTTTTCACAAAAAACTTTTCGAGTGTTTGTTAAAAAAAAAACCTAAGCTAGCCTACCTATATCGAATATTTGCAGTAGGTATGTAACATAATATAATACTGCAATGAATATAGTGTATGCCGTATATAGGTACGCCTGAAATAATATTATATAAGCTAATAATCGATAGCCTCCATAGATATTGTTTAACAGGTCCGTCGAATTACTTATACGACTATTTAGAATGTATTTAGATTTTTGTAATCCCAATTTCTATATACGATAACAACGATTACTTAATCGTGCAATAGCTTTACTGTTCCGTCTACGAATTTTAAGTGTAGATATATTAATACAATATTTATTAAATAAATAAATCAAAAATGTCGAAACGAACATCAGCAATCAACCCACCATCAAAGACATTTATAATTTGTGGGGCGGAGGGGATATGGTATAAACGACCAAATTTGTGTTACAAAAAATTACAGTATAATCAATTGGGATGTAAATATAGGTATAATATTATATTCATTTTCCAAACAATGTGTCGTGTTTAAACAATAATATATTTTGAATTCAAGGTTGCTGTCTGCGACGGACCTGCGGTAAATACGAAACCGTCTAATTTATATATTATAGCTACTGAAGTACACCAACACAAGATACAAATAATACGATAAATCGTAATAATCATAATTTTATTGTAATCGCTTATTTATTGGGTAGATTTTATTAACCGGAACGAGTGCAATCGAGGTCACTTAATGAATGACACGACGATATAAGAACAACCTATACGTATCTACAAACTGCCTATCTAGGTATCCTAGGATACCTAGCTATCAAACTATGATAATAAAAAAAAAAATAATAATAATAATGCATGATAATAATATTAGAAATTACGAGATAATAAACACGCCACGGAAAAATGCAATCAGCGTTACAAAATAATAAAAATAATAAATATAATGCACCCGATGCCCAAATTGATTGCTCGTAACAATATTATACAGTATATAGTATGGGGAGCTTTTGTCGACACGATAATGTTATTATTGTTAATAATATATAGACGTTATATACAAATGTCATTCGAAAACGCTCGTAACGAGCATATTAACGGCAGCCAGCCGTTCATGAAACCGAAAAGTGAAATTTTTTTCTAATCGGATACTTCAACAATAATGATAATAATGTCTGTGCGCTACACGCGTACATGTATAATTATTATATGACGATAGCTGACGATAATAATACACAAATCCGGATACAGCAAGAGGTATGTGAGAAATAATCAAAACCGACTTCCGTTTGCGATTTTGACCGTCGCCGCCGCGTAACATTTTCATAGTTATATACTCGTATTATGGCATTACCCAAAACATTCTCATACATATTGAAAAAACTACCACCCACGTTTTGTAACCAACCTCTACAAAAGTTAAGTTGAAGTTATGTTTTACTACTTAACCTAACCTATACCCATTACCTATATAATATGTGCATATTCATCTACAAAACTCATCATAGGTATACTTACCCTTAGGTATTTAAATGAGAATACATTCCTTGTTTACATTTCTGACGACACTATATTGAACTTTTTTATGATTTAATTTCAACAAGTTGTTCCAAGTACCACCCATCTGAGTGTTCTCTTTTTCTTTTTTTGCTAGGGGGAGAGAAAGGGAGGGCACACGTTGTATTTAGATTCATCAGTTTTACGGTGAGGCATTTTAATGATCAATAATTTAAATGATCAAGATTTTTTTCCATTACCTATTGCAAAGCCGGGTTATTCAGCTACCTAATAATATGTATAACTGGATCTATCGACCGACACTCGGCCACCCACTTTCATTGAAGAGCAATGTTTCTCCCGGAAAGCGCCTTCAACACTCCACTGCGTATTATTGTTATTATTATTATTATTACACTTACGCGCGTTGTCCTGTTGTCAATGGCGCGCGCTCATTTTGCATTGTGCTCCACGACTAACGATAGAGACTACGGGTCAAGGCGTACCCGCCGGACGGCCCCCGCGACCGATTTTTAATTCTTTGCTGACCTCTCGCTTGGCGGACTTGGCAATGTAATTATAACTGAGTTTCGGCTATACGTTGTTCTACACGCATACGACGCCCGATATAATGTTCAGAATACCGTCGTCGGGACCCCATCGAAACCCGTACCTATATACGGCTATACATAGTACATAACTATTTACTATATTATCTACTATCAGTCATCATACTTGCGTAAATTCGGAGTACACTTATCATGGGCCATATTTTCAAATGCTTGGATTTTTACACCATTTTTACACTTCTTTTTTTTCAAATGAGAAGCAATATTTTTTTACATTAAATTATTTAGGTTCATTATTTTTTTTAAATTAATTTAATGTACCTAATTAAACTTTGATCGAGAGTTTCTGAATTATTAAAATGTATATACTACGGACAATATAGTCCTTAAATGTGGTTTTATATAACTATCTATAATTTCCGAAACCTATTATTTATATACTAAAAATACTAAATATCAGTGAAGTATAGGTAATTAAAAAACTATTCGATTCGGAATTGGATTTTTTGGAGAATGTTGATATAGCTTACATCAACATTCTCCAAAAAAATTCATATTCTTAAGTACTTAACAATTAACAGAAAAAAATGTTGATTCTAATTTGAAAAAATAAGTTGCTATCGCTACAGGGCAATCATATTAAAAATAAAAAATAAGGGTGAGCATGCGAGGTGAATAATATACCTATGCGTATATCTTTTATTGAAAATACACTTTAATTATCAAGCACATGTTATAATGGTTCTTAATATTATAATACAACTATACAAGTCTTCAACTCTGAATGGATAATTAACAGCATTAAGAACCTCCATGTATCCACCCCGCCCACTTTAGCGGCATGCCTCTATCACCACACTGCTGCACTCCTGGAACGCGAACGGAACCCGAATCCGGTCACGATGTGTTTTTACTTTTTAATAATAATCGCTTCGGTTAAGAGATGTATGTGACTCCGAAATAAAGGCGTTAGTTATCGTGCATGCGCCATCGTGCATATTATAATATTATTATCTACAGACACCATACCGCGGCCGTCACTTGGATTTCGTACATATTATAATGTGCATATTAAAACGCATAGTTTACTCGTGAGACACTGAACAAATTATTCAAAACGCCGTTAGGCGGCCTTGCAACGTTTGAAGGGTTTTAAGTTTGATTAATACGGACGAAATTAAGTAATTCTATACGAAAAATGTAATAATGATAATATAATAACATTTTCGAGGTGGCACATTAACACAATATCGAAACAGGCGGCTTAGTATAAGAACCGCCTCTATAAATACTATTTTATTTTTTCGCCTACGCCACCGCTCACTGGTAAATATTATTAATGAACTCGTGCCTATATTATTAAAATAATATTATACAAAATTATTATCATCATCATCATCATCACCATCGTCGTCGTCGTCATAATCGGTCAGTTGGAATTGTGTGGCGGCAGCGGCAAAATTTTGGGGTCTGGTTTGTCGGGTTATTGGCGTCAACGATATTGTACTCCGTCGCGCGTATTATGTTAATTTACTACTACTATAAGATTATTTTGAAAATATATAATAATAATGATAATATTGTCGTAAACGAGTGAGATTTTTGTATATTATTATTTTACTTATTTTATTTTTTACATATATTATAATAATATTCGCCGCCACTAAAGAACCCGCACAGCCGACGATTACGGCGCCGCCGTGACCTTTTCGACTAATCTCATTACATGTCGTGCAGCCGCCAAAAACAGCATCCGCGAGGAAGATCAAGCTGCAGGAGATTAAGCAGACCTACGACGCGACGGTATTTTTTTTTGGGGGGGGGGGGGGGGGCGGGGAGGGCGGAGGCGCCTTCAAGTATAAAATAATATAATATTAAATAATAACATTATACACAGCCGCGCGTGTTCCGGCTGTGGTGGCGGCGTTAACATTCCTCGAACACGTCGGCGGCCCGTTATAATATTACTATAGTTATTACTATCGTCGTCATCGTCGTCGTCCGACCGACGAATGGAGTGAAAATAATAATAATAATAATAATCTCGTTCCTAGAAACTGCGGGATTCCACGCGTGTAAAACTACGCGTAATCATTAAAAACTAATAATATTAAAAAAAACAGGCGTACGCGTGTACATTTTAATTTATATTCCAACGACTAACCTGCAGCTCGCTGTGTCATTATATTAAACATTATGGTCGGCTTTTTGATGCGATTCGCCACCGATGCCGCAGCAGAAAGACGTGACCCGCCGCCGACGATTTTATGATATACAAAAAGGAAATAGCATTTGAATATAATACATAATTATTATTATCGCATAATAATGTTATAATAGGTTGTATAAACAGTAATAGCAAGGTTTCCGAAGTGTGGCTCATATGGAGTGAGCACAAATTATTATGTCATGAGCGATCACCGCGTACATCATATATTATAGCAAGCAAGGTAGTGTGTTGAATTTCGGAAATTTTATAGTCTTACAATGATAACTAAAAATTTAAATTTTAAATACACTTACCTAAAGAAATTACCCATATTAATTTCCCGAAATTGAAAATACATTTGTCTAATGGAAGCGGTTATATAGGTACAGATAGTGTACCTGGTACAATGTACACTGCAGTTTATATGATAATAAAATGCAGAATTTTTTCCTTGAATATATTATAGAAAATTGTACAATTTATTTTGAAACTAAATTTTAATTTTAAACGAATATCCCTATAGCCATTTAGGCTTGCAACAGTATCTATATATTATACTATATATTATAAGAAAACTAATCTCCGCGGTGACAGCATCACTGCAGTTATTATAACACATAATAATATTTTTGCAGCGCCGGCGATTAACAGTATTATGACGTATATACCACCTACCTGTATATAATATTATTAAACCATGCGAACTGCGAAGGGCGGAGAAGAGCCACTCGGCAGACGATTTCACCACGAGGTTACGAAACCGTTTTATAAAAAGGCACATAATATTATATCGAATATTACATCGATTGCATACGATTTGCACAGAATGGAGAATTTTTTTTTACAAATGTATTTTACCTATTTACATATTAAACGGTATTAAAATATACACGCAGAGTTTTAATAGTTTCACGCGTCACGTCATCGATTATTATTATTATTATAATAATAATCGACCGTGTAGCTATACGAGCCAATTACCCATACAATAAATAGTGTTCGTTTGATTTATATATAAGCATTGTCTAAACGTAAAATTCGACGACAGTCTATTATTCTGATAAATTGTCCAATAATTATTGGCGACGAGCACTTTTTAGTAATATACGATACTTAGGTACATTGCACATCATTCGTACTTATAATATAATAGGTTTATGATCATTGATCATCAATCGTCCTCAACGTCTGTATTGATCTCATTTACTGCTCGGTAGTTTGACTATATGATATATAAGGCACCTTGTCGAATTGGCGATTCCAAACTCCCAAGACGATATATATATATAATATCAAATAATGGTCAACATTATCGGTTAGTGCTTGGTTTTGGTTTTGGTCATTGTTTGAACTATTATTTGCGCGAAATCGAAATTATATTATTATTATTATTACCGTCCATTACGACACGATCAATTACCATGGTAGTTTCACAGTACAATTATTTATCTTATTATATCTTATCGTTAACCGTGAACTGTGAGACCCTTTGTGTACACACACGCTTTGAACATTAGAAGGGTAGCAACAACTTCGGCGGTACCTATTACATACGTACATAATAACAGCAGACATACTCTGTGCACTAATACATATTGTCGTTCATAATATTTAATAATAATAATAAGTCATATAATCGCTGTTCGGAGACAATGTGCGGAGAAACTAACAAACAGTCGCCAATATTTCTCATAGAGGTGACCGGTCACACAAACGCGTTGCAGAGATATTATTCGTAAATGTACCTACATTACTGTTATGACGAGGTACGATAATAATAATGGATACGACTAACCTAATTATTATACCATATCTGCTGTATTTTTATTATCGTTCGACGTTGATTATGTCCATTGAGATTTAAAGGATACGACGCCTTGACACGCCAACAATATAATATAGCTATTTGATATAATAACGTCATATAATATAATGATATCGTTGGCTAGAAGCAATAACAACTGCAACAACTGACATTTTGGGAAACTAAATAATTGTAATCGAATTTTCAAATTACCTAGGTATTTAGATTAATTTACTCTAATAGTAAAAAATGACTATATTATTGCCCAACAATAATTAGTTTCTTATCTAAAGATACTTGTCTTCTGTTTTTGGAATATATACTGCGGTCACTAACGTAACATTGCAGAGATCTACGTAAATCTTAAAAACTATAGCAGAAAAACGAATAAAAATCGAAACGCTGTCTTCGAGTTCGAACGCGCGAATATGATAAAATATATATTGTGACATATTGCGATCGTATAATAATGTTTATAAAGAAAAAATTGAATCGTGATCCCAGCGTTGTATAATATAGAGTATACGAGTATACCTACGACGATATGATGTATTATTGTGAGCGCGGCGGCGGTCGTACGCGATTATACGTTTATTATATATTATATTTTTAACGTGCTGTCGGTCGCCGCCGTGTACATGCAGATCGTCGCAGATACATCATGATGCGTATATAATAATAATAATATTATATACTGCTGCGATGGCAGACTTCTACAGTATAGGTAGACACAGAGGACTGCGACGAAGAGCGTCTCGTCCGCACATATATAATATAATAAAACGATGATAGCATTATACCCGTGTATATATTATAATGTGACGAACGGGGCAGTCTCCGGGGCAGTCTCCGAAGTGCACGAGGGGCGGAAAAATTGCAGAAAACGCGGACAATACCTTACGATTTTTTTTATCCTTCGCACAAAAATATGTGAATGTATCGATCGGAAAACTGTATATTATATGATGAATGTTTCTATTGTCAACGGCTGGCGGATTTTCTGTGTTGGTCAGACGGTGGAAAAAAAGCACACGACCGGTTGTCAAACGCGCATAATAATATATAAACATAATATATGTATATGAGATACGGGTACGATTTTTTTTTTTCTGTTCTCTTCTCTCAGCGCGTAATACATAATAATATAATATATAGGTACGCCGCCAGTGCGAGTGAATATACGACGACGTACCTGTACGCGATTCGTAAGATTCGTAGCTGCTTTACAATGTATATATGCATTTGGTGCGATGCACTTCAGAAATGTCATCAGATATCAATTTTCAAAACGTAGTTATAATATATTATAACGTATACGATGATCACGCGGAGGCAGACGGAATCGCGATTCGCGGTTATTATTACTATTATTATCATTTTACGGCTGCTACGTTCAGTTGTGCTATTGTTATTACGTGAATGTTATACGTATCGTATGTATAGCTATATAACCTTCCTCCAATGAGTCTTTAGCAAAGCAAAAGTTGGCGCCCTCTGTATTACCACTCCATGAAAGTTATGAGAATATGGTACTCCTTAGTCCTTATAGCAGTACCATTGGTTGTAGTTCAGTTGGAATACATATTACGCGATATGTAATTGTATTGTGATTGTACCTATACAATTATTTTTCTAATCGTAAGAAAATAATATTGTCTTTACAATTTAATTTGCGTATATGATGCAGATAATAAATGCTTTACAATTATTCTATAAGAAATGTATAAGTATGGTGTGTGAGTTTGTGGCTCTGAACATTTCTGCAGTGCCCTTAGCGATCGCCCATGTACGGCTATGCCTTCGTTCTACACTCCTAGCACATAAGTACCAGCCTGCGTGTCTTAGTCACTTGATTAATATATTTTTTTTATTTATTATTCAAAATATGTAGTATAAGCGTATGTGGTAAGAGTATACTATTACCTTTAAGCTTCGTATGAGAAAGGAATTGCAATGACACTTTCAACCTCCCGCTGGGGAGCGTGGAATTATTTTTTATTATATTTTTAAAAGAATACAGTACTAGCTTAGTAGCGTATTTTAAAGGGTGGGTTTTCATTAGCAAGTTGTTCGATCAGAGAATGAGGTTGATTTTGCAGTTAGCGAGAATATAAGCAACTGAATGTCTCAATACTAGTAGATGGTTTGGTTTGTAAAATATCAAATAGGTAGTATTATAAGTAATAAAGCAGGGCGTTTCAGATTGAAAAGTTTAAATTTTATATACATTTTATTTTTTATGGACCTTTATACTAGGATACTGCAACAGAAGGGCCATAATGATGGTTTGAGAAGAAGTTTATACATTTTGAGTATTTAGTGTGAATAATGAGATTTTAACAACCAGGGTTCATCCTCGTACTTTTATTTTAATTTTAGTTTGAGTAAACTGAAAACGAAAGTAATAAAAATTATTCATGACGAGTGTTTAGAATCACTCTGTATATGCACTATTTATTATACACATGTGCCTGTATTACACACGTAATAGCTACAAGACCGCGAGTTTAGTATGTTATAATAATAATAATATATAACACGATACGAAAGTGCCCAAAAAGCGTACAATATATTATATTATGATATATAGGTACCTACATTATGGTTGTGCACATTAGTACCAAATACCTACACATATATATATATACATATAATGATGGTCATTATTATTTTTTTATAATCTCGCGAAAATCTTTAGGAGACACGACGAAAACGTTCGTTGTTATAACATAATAATAATATAATACTGTAATATGTGTTATTATTATTATTATACGATCTGATTTTTTTGGACCGAGAGACTTGGCGAGTGTGGTGGGCCCGACTTTACCTTACTTTTCATTTCGCTCGCGTTGTCTGCAAGTACTTATCTACCTATTTCGTTATTATTATTATATCGTAGAAAGCGTGTTCCTATCGTGTCTGTGCGCGTGCCGGGCCGGCCGGCCGCTGTTTATTACATTACATTACATTATTACGATTGTTGTTATTATACCATGTTTGGTACACATGTATGAGAATCCGAATATAATGTGCAGAGTACGTATTTTGTAAGTCAGTTTTACGCCATCTAGAACGCGAGAATTTTTTCTTCTCCGTTTTTTTCCTACACGCACGCTCTCGTAATGGTGTCGTTATGCCGACGAAAGACAAAAAAAGTATGCTCCGTATAATAAACATTATTGTACGCACATCATATAATAAAATATCAATTTTAAAACTAAAAAAAAAATGCCCGCAAGTATACTTTTAATTTTTATGGTAAATTCTTGTAGGACATAGGTGATATTTTGTCTGTTGACTTAAAGTGGGATGTGCCCATGTAATTAAAAAAAAATATTTAATCATCATATTATATAATATATATATATATGTACATAATGTATCTCCGGGGCCCTTTAGTTACTACCTATATCGTTATATAAACAAGCAGTATTATTATTATATTGTGTACCTAAAATTGCATGTGCGCCCAATGTTTCCAACCTTGTCAGTTGTCGGTTAATAATTAATATAATAGGTAATGATGGACATCGCAAGTCCACGCGATTGTAATATTGTACAAGACGATCAGAATATACATAATATAATACCACCATACACCGTAATATATAAAATTATATTACGCTATCAACGATGTTAAAAGTCATCTTCGTTATTCTGTGGATTACGCGTATATATATATATACGATGCGGAAGACATAGGAAGTCCCGGGGCGAAACGAACCGCGTGTTGCATTATATTTCATTTTCATACATTATCATGTTTTTAATATTCGCAATACCTAGTCTGTAAATGTCGAGGACTCATGCAGGCGTATATATTATACTCCAGAGATGACCTCGACGAAGCTGCGCCACCCCGAGCTTTATTTCGTTTATTCTCGATCTCGGACCGTATAGACAAAGACTACGAGTTAACCGTTTAAATGATAAAAAAAAAAAATATATCGTAGTCTGACTATAGTTTCACGAGATGTGAAGTTTTTGTGCTAAAAAACCGAGTCGGCTCCAGCACCCTCGAGACGATAAAAGTTGCATAGTATATTTCTGTCGATGCGATGCAGTCGCATATATATATATGGGTACCCGCTTATTTCATGAGTCACTGCTGTTTCTCCGTAGCGCAGATCGCCAAATATTTAATATATACAATTCAAATTTCCTCTGCGTTTTTCCATTCGTTTACTCCAGCGCTTAACTTTTCACCGCTCAACAAAACATACATACATACATAATAATATTATAATAATCACACCGCGTGAGGTCGTCGTCGCGTAGTGTGACGTAGCTGGGTTTTCGGGTTTCCGCGTGTGTCCATTACTCTCGGCATGCAGGCTAGAGCCAAGAACGACGCGAGTCGCACTGTCGTTGTTACACACCCGAGATGATGTCAACGCCGGGACCGTATATTATTATTATTATTATTATTATTGTGGTACGTACCACAGCACACGTGCTAACCGTGCGATAACGATGCGGAGGGGACACTTTGGTCGGTGGATCCGGGCCCGACGCCGACATTCTTTGCATAATATTATCATATTATTCCGGTATTGGTGCCGGGACACAACGACTACAACAACGCACGGCCGCTAAATTATATATATATATATATACAACCACGAGTGTTCAGACGACGATGCTGCTGCTGCCGGACCACGCCAAATTGAATAATCACCGTCGTCGTCGTCGTCGTCGTCGTAGTAGTGTTGTAACAATACGGCTGATATTATTACGCGTACGCGTGTTATTCGAGTTTCACGTGCTATTTATAATATTTTAATATAACATTTCTTTAAAAAAGAATAATAAAAACCGTCTCGTCTCTTAACCTAACAACCTGCTCGGCCCGCCGTGGCTTTAATCGTTCCAATCCGAAAGTCATAATGTTTTTTTTTCTTTGACGCAACGTCAATACACAATTTTACGTTGGTACATAGATTTGCGCACCGCGGGACACATACAAGTTGCGTACGGTTAATGTCATATGTATGACACTATGACGTATTGTTATTACCGTCGTACGAGTGTTTGTCGTGTCCAAGTGCGTCGGCTCCATTAGTCGCCAGGTGCCCCCGAATCAAAATCATTAACTCAATATTTTTAGAAATTTGGCACCCAACTCTAGTAGGTACTATCTAGTAACAATTTATAACCAAAAGTTCGAAATTTGTAATCCAAGTCCGAAATAAATGTTTTTAATTTTTATCATTCGGGATGCTGGACTGCTGAATTAAAAAATTGAACTCAGGTTACCAGGATGACGTCAGCCCGACAACCCGAATGACAAAAACATTAATTTCGGGGGTAAAACTTGAGTTACAGATTGAGAACTAATTTCCTAAAACTTGTGAATTAAAAATTTTGAATTTGAGGCGCCAGTCTGACGGACCTTAACAACACGCATTTCGTTAAACCGATAATGTTATAATAAATATTATTATGCTACGATATTGTGACGTCGTGCCGATGACCGTCGCGGTTCGACATACCGCTCAATTTTCTATTGTAATGGCGTATTCAGAACAAATTATTACGACCGTCGATTTTCTGGTCAGGATCAAACCGTAATATGTATTTATATCGTTGTTTCATAAATACACCTTTTTTAGTCGTCACAGTCCGACCAGGTCGAATCACGTATAATTCGCTAAAACTGCAGTGTGCAGTTGTACCCATACGGCCATACGCAGCCCTTTTATACTATCGCGTGTACACAACTGTATGAAAAATATTTAATCGTTTTCTTTTCTCTTTTTCCACAAACATGTAGACAGTACAATAATATGTAATAACTTTACTAATAATATTATTTGATTTGCGCAATGCCGACTCCTGTTCGTTCATATTATAAAAATATATATTGTTCCCGTCGAACAATTAAATATTATTGATTTTTCTATGTACATTGTTATAAAACGATTGTCGTCGTTCTATTACGAAATGCGTCGCAACGTCCCGGAACATAATAATAATAATAATAATGATAATAATATAGCAATAATACGAATTACGATATTATTATCTAGCTGACGATAATCTGCAGCAGCTTTGGCTTATGTCTTAATTGTCATCCCGTCGGTCTGCCGGAAACTCTTTTTGACACTAACCAAGCAATCTTCGTATGTGGACACGAATACATAATAATATATTTTGTATGATCTACAAACGCGTTGATATTATATGCATTACAGTATAGCACTTTATTTCCGACAATTTTGAAAACAGGTTATTACTTATTTACGTGGTGTATTATCGACCAATACTGAATTATTCATACTTTAAGAAGTAACTTCCGATTTTTATACATATTTTTTAAAACTATTATTACCAATTAACAAGTTGTTTGATATAGGTACGCATGTACCTATATAAAAACCTTATACATCGTTAATTATACGAATAGATTCAATTATACACTTATTTTAGGTCCGTTTTATTTACCAAAAAAATATTGTGCTAGGTATTATTATTATTGATATCATAAATATTACTATTTACATTAATAGGTATAGATTAGGTTAATTTCATTACGAGTTTAAAAGTTTTAATGAATTATTGGAAAATTTGGTTTTTTTGAAGCACAACTTTTGACGTCATCAATTTATAAAGTTTCATTACCAACGACCAGCTAAATACCTAAATTTACTTTTGAATTTTTCTAAAATCGACAGATATGTAATTGCATGGCTCACGACACCGTATAAAGGTATTATCATATATACTGTAGAGCGTGCCATGGCTTAGGAAATATTCGGACGGCACAGCCTTGATTTAGTTTTTAAAAGAAAAAAACTTAATAATAATATACGATATTAATTTATATTATAAGCTCTTGGCTGCTTTAATCAATGCGTTCTTGTAAACGAGACGTAAACACGGACACAAAAATTAGTTAACGTCGTTTTTATTTACGTGAGAACAACTGGTTCGTTTCGAAAAACACACAAACAATACGTTTGGCTTGCGTAATATAATAACGATACACACACACACACACAAAGTACAATGTTATATTATTATAATGTGAAAAGCGTATGGTTTGATTTTAAATGAGAGGACGAAGGTTGTGCTAGTAAACAGCGTAGGTACCTCCATACGTGTATATTAGTTGGGCGACGACGAAGAATTAAATAATAATAAAGATTAAAGAAGTTTGTTAGAAATGACAACATTGATATTATATCGGCTTCAAGGTATTCTTATATTAATTTTCAGCAACCTCGCGTTCGCATTACCATATTATAATATTATGTGGTTCGTTATTCCCGTTTCGATAAAATCGACTTCGTTACGATAGTAATTATTATAGTAATAATATTAGGTACCTACCTATATTGAAACCCCGAACTGGGGGGACACTACTATATAATATATAAATCAATAATTATAATATGCGTGATCAGTGGCCATGGACGACCACTGATGGGACCCACTGGAAGGGAAGTGATAAGTTTATAAGCTATTCACGATAACATCGTCCATTATAGTCCATATAAATAACATGCAATAGCAGTATGACACTATAACAGTATAACAGTTGCACTCGCTAATCCATGAAAAATATTATAATTTAGACGTACTGAAATCAATAAAAACCGGCATATACCTAAACATGCAGACTGCAGAGTACACAGAACGTCTGCACGACTACGATACTCACGTCGGCGGACGAAAAATGTATTGTATCGTCGTAATATAGGACATAGGTACATGTTTGGAATGGTGAATATTAATAACGAACTTAACACCGAGACGTGATGGGTCGGCGAGATCATCGAGTATCGTCTAATTTTCGTAAGAAAAGCAAACGACGACGGTAGAACGCGCGATATAATAATATTATATACGCGCTGAGGGGGCATATCGTGGTCGGAGACGATTATTGTCATAATTGTTGTTGTATCATTTCGTACACTGTAATAATGGCACTGCAGTCATATAATTAATACCGCGAGTGTAAGCTAGAACAGTATAGTTGTGCGCATCCTCTCTGCAATAGTAAAATATATACCTAGCTTATATAATTTATATAGGTATATTAATATCATATGTACACCTGACATGAACTGTACGAGAGAAGAAATTAAGTAAAAAAAGGCCCCCTCGAGTACAAATAATAATATTATGACGTTATAATATTATATTATATAGGTACGACAAAACTGGGTTAACTGTTAGTCTTCCACACACCGCGCGCGGCAGCGACGGCCCCCGAAGGGCGTATATATCGACACTTTCGCCGTCCAAGGCAATCCGGTCGGTGGTTTTATATTTATTTATATATTATTTTTATTATTATTACCATCATTCCCGTATATTCGTATTCGTTTTGAGCGCTCTTTCGTATGTGAGTATTATAGGCTGCAGAAGCACGCTGCACGTCGATAGTCCGTGGCGCAGTGCCCGCAAATTCGCGGTTTTTCGTCATGGCGCGGCCTGTTCTGTTTACGCGATTAGGAAATTATTATTATCGTTGCCCGCGAATCGCCAAGATAGGATTTCGGGAGGAGGGAAGGGAGCAAACAATTGGCATGAATATCTTGAGTTTCAAAAATGGCTGCATCCGAGTTGTGACCGAAAATAATTTTAGTTATAAATTAATAATTGTGTAAAAATTGCTGAGTCCGAGAGTATACAATTATATGTTCGAATTGGGCCCATATAAAATTACTTATCTTATCGTAATACTATGTATAATATATGGGTCCTGTACTTTCCTAAATTTAAGATTTAGTGGTTCAGAGTTAGGTAATAACCTAAAATATTTTTTGGACTTCTATTTTTACCACCAAACAAAGTTGATTTTGTAGGTATTCGACCAGATGACGAACAATTGCGAAAGCTCACGGATTATTTATTAAAAAATGGTATTCATTCCGAAGCAAAGTTCCCACAAAAATGATGGGCTGAATTTAAACCTTCAACAATATAGAAACTACAAATCCATGTGAATGTTACAGCATATTAAAATGGAAAGAAAATGTTTTATATTTCTGAGACCCAACTAAATGTATGGTCACGATAATATGATATTACATATTATTTACTCATTTACGGACATACCAATATACAGCTGTTGCAGTGATTACAAAATGATTTTGGTAGGAGTGCGAAAAATCGTCGACGACTATAATTTATTGAACTATGACACTCGTATATATTCTTATGATTTCAATGATATTATAGATTTTCGCTTTTGCTGGCCATTACTTCGATATTTTTCGTATAATACAATAGCACTACTTGTACTATTTCATCGAATCGCACTAATTCATAATTACCCTTCAATATTTTTATTGACTTGTAATGACATATAATTTCATATTTGATTCCGACTGCCGCGCTATCACTTTTGAACGCACCTAACTATAGGTATACCTACTTTATAGTATGTGTATAGAGATTGTGGTTTAACACGAAAAACATTTAAATTGTTGCATTAAATTGTACATATATAAACGTTTTGTTATAGGTAGGTGGTACGCTGGTACATACACATAACTGTACACGACAACAACACAATTGCCGGCGTCGTGTGAACTGTCACCTTTGCGTATTTGTTAGCTCATTGTAATCGGTCCCAATGGGACGAGAATAAAAACAAATGGCAATCGAACAAATTTTGTGCACTCGAATAATGGGCCGAAAAACGGTTTTTCGACCAAAGGCAACAATAGTGTCTTAGAGTACCTACTACCACAATAATAATACGCATAATAATATAGGTATGCTTGCAGGTTTTACGGTTGCACTTTCGTGAACCAGTTTGACAATATTCGGAACGCAAAACCTAAACAACGACGACTACGACGACCACTCCGACGATCGTATTATTATAATGGCGCACGGATTTACATTATTATCGTACGGCTTTATTTTGTTTTTTTATTTTTTACTTTATATACACATCGTTATTATTACCGTAGCCGGCGACGCGACATTTAATCTCTTATATGCGGCACGGGGTGCGTTGAACCCGAAGGTCAGTCCGTCTCGGGCTAAATCTCGTGGCTGCGGCGGCGCGAAGACAAATAACATATATATGTATATATAAACGATGGAGGGCAACGAAATAAAAATAAAAAGAAGAAGGAAAGAAAAAAATAAGTAGAAGTTAAAGTTCAACATCGCCGCCGGCGGTGCACTACTATACATTGTAAGTCCACAAGTGTGTGTTTGTGTGTGTGCTATGCATATATATATATATATATATAGGTACATAACCGGTGGTGGTGGTTGTGGTGGTGACATTCCGCCCACGCGAGACACACGCAATGCGAAAAGCAGATATACGACAGGAGAAAAAAAAGCGAGAAAAGAATAATACGAAAATAAATAAATAAAATGGAATAATAATAATATAATGTATATTTATTATATGAAGGTACACGGCTCGCAGACTCCGAAAAAAAGTGCATACAACCGTACAATAGTATAACGCAAGTGCGTCTAATATATAAATATCGCACGGCGACATTCTTGCACTTGTGTGTGTGTGTGTCACAGTCCGCCCTAAATGTATAGCAGGTACTTAAACAATACAAACGTCGTATAAATATATATTAAGTACATATTATGTATTTCTTGGTGAGATAATGCAAAGTACACTTTGCGTGTGTGTGTGACGCGCGGCCGAGTCTATATATAATATAATAAAACATAATATTATTATAATACACATGCATATTATATATGTATATGTTACTCGGACTAAGCAGCTAGCGTATCTACCTGCGCACTTTTTTTTTTTTTTATTTTATGAAAATAATAATATTATCACCCCGCGACTATAAATCCGGCTACACGATCGGCCACGATGATAATAGAAAAAAAAATAACAAGCACTTGCATATTAAATTATTATTATAATGTGCTGCACGGCAGTGTCATTGCGCGGGCGTCGTTGGCGTCGGTTATTTTCGTTTCGGCGACTGAGGTCGTAAACGCCCATAACGGCACTCACTGTGGTACAAAGCACACTCGAGTGTACACGTGCACGTAGATAGATATATGCGCGAGTTTGCCGCGTTGGAATAGAATATAATGTCTAATATTCCGTCGGATTGAAGTCCGTCAAGTTCCTCCCAACCCCCCAGCCGGCTTTACCCTACAGAAACTGATCAACTTGGTGGTGCGAAGCCAGCATGGACAACTAGGTCGGTTCTGGTCACAGGGTTCATTCATCACTAGAAAAAAATATTTTCTGGAAAAACCACAGACATGAAAATTCTGAAAATTGTTGAACTCATTTTAACAAATAAATCTCAAAATATCTGTTCAGTTTTTAGTTTCTAGGATAAACGAGGGGGAAACTTCATGGACGTGTCGGATCCCACTTTCTCGTATTAGTAGTCCACTCTACCCCGTTTCAGGCCAGGTTTGGACCAATGGGGCCAACAGTAAATATTTTTGTAGGGCTAGATGAAAATTATCAGGAGCTATCAAATTGCAACGCACCTATATAATTAACCCTAAAAAGTAAAGGCAAGATCAAAAAGTAAAATGAAAACTATGCAGTATAAAGAAAACCTCATTTAATCCGCCATTAATAATAATTACTTTTAAATAAATTTCTTGTTTGTGAGCCATATGAAATTCGTTTGAAAGCCGCTTGTGACTTTGGTGACCCCTCTACTATAATAACTAATATAATATTATGTTATACATTTAGATTACCCGCGTTAGACATAAGTTCACAAGATCACGGTAATCGGGTGACGGTCGGTGGTGTGTTTATAACTTGAGTTTGCAGACCTATGTCGGACACGATCTAATTTCGACGCCCACTCGTTCTATATAATATTAATATTGTGTAAATAGAAAAATTGCCACATTACCACTGTACTGAATATGTAATGTGTTATTCTGTTTGTATAACGTATTACGCGCGCGCGTTTGGCTTAAGGCCCCTCGTGACGATAATAATAATATTATTATATCCAATGACGAGCGGCGGTGGCGGTCAGGATATAGGTAATTCGTCCAAAAGCCGACGACGACGACCACCATTATATGAGTCCAGGGTTAAGGTAAAAAAACTGTGCGCGTTTTTTAGTTCAGGAATTATTATTGTACACGACTATAACATTATATTATTGACGTACGATGTTTGTTCGGTCGTAGGTACCTATTATAATATTTATATATTATAACTTCCGAATCGACGTGACGGCTTCAGACTGGCGGTCGGACCGCCAAGACGATTATAGCGACAACGCATCATGCGTCGGCCCGTGAAAGTTTCGGAAAACAATAATATTGGACTAATTGAAAAGGTCATTAATTATCGGTCGTATTTTATTATAGAAACGGCGAACGCGCGAGATGAAAACGTAGTTCGGATAAATCAATTATATTCTTATAGGTGTTTAGGTATATGAACATTTTGAAACCAACCAACGATTTTTATATCTGACTAACTTTTCTCATTTCTCTTACTGGGAATCGAAACAAGCTATACAGTTTACATACACTCTCGCGCCGCTCTTTTACGACGACAGTCACAAATCATCATAGTAATAATAATATATATGTTTGTATATAACTACCTACAAAACAGGTAATAGATAGATAATTACGCCGACTGCATATTATTATATGCTACGACGCATCGTGGATATGTATATTTATTTTTATTAAATCGTTCAAATATGATATAACATCAAAATTAGGTATTCAGATTATTCGTATTTTATAATATATTCATACGCCAAGTGAGACGGCAAACTGCTGCACGGCCACGCGCCGACGTCGGATCGAAAAAAAACGCATTGATTTTACGGGACAAAAATATATAATATAATATAATGTGCATATTATTATAATGTGCTGCACGAGTGTTCTGCACGTGGACAACTGCGAACGGATCGAGTATAGCAGCTAATTCTCGTGACAACTTCTGGATGATGGAAGAAAAAATGCAGTTTGCGCTTAGGACGTAGGTAACATTATACATCTAGCAAAATAAAATCAAGTCGCGTTCGGGGAAATAATTATAGTAACTATTTTTATATTATATGCACGTGTATAACAATCTGTATTATATAGGAGATGGGATGATGACCTTCTTCTTCCTCGGTTGGATAATCTCGTTTCCTTTTCATCTCCCTCGTAAAATCTCTGAGTTCTGTTGTGCAAACACGATTTTGGTTGGTTTTTTCTTGTATAAAATATAATGGGCATATTTTTTTTTTACGTTTAAAGTCGGCTACTCCACTCGACATCGAGATGTTTGGTGGGCGGTATAATAGCGTTTCGTCTGTTTCGTAATTAAGTTATCCGGATCAACGTGATTATTAAACTGTTTCGTAGCAGGTGTAATATGCGTCTACAGGGAGATGCAGGCACAAGACACGATGTAAATTTTAACAATCGAAAACCGAACGGGAACACGCGCGTCTCGTATATTATATTATATAATACTTATCATCAAAACCATATACGCCTTGAATTCGGTGTGGTTTTTTATAGCTGTAATACGCTCTTATTACACGCTATAATTATGCATTTAATATAGATTTCTTTGCTATAAATCATTGTTAAAAAGTATATTTTATAAACGTCTATCGTTGTTGGAGACAAATTTTACATTTAAATACGCGGGCGTTATTGCTTTCATTCCCGTTCTCGGTACGATGCAGATGATATTTGGCTGGAATTTCACTCAGATGTCATTAAAATTGCAACGCGTTATGATATTATCATCATTCGTTGATTCGAAACGCCTGTAAAATGTTATATTTTTGCGTTTCCGGAAAAGAAGATTGTCCTCGAGCGTAAGTATACCTACTGTCCAGCAGGACCGTTACCATTTCTGAGGCGCAGAATCGACCGAAACGCGATCAGGAAAAACATGACCGTTCTGAAATAGCGCGACGACGAGGTTGCAAAAAATTCGAAAGATTACGATTGTTATAATAATATAATATGTAGGTAAGTAGACGCGGCCCGAGCCAAAAACGAATGATTCGGTCTGAATCTGATAAAAAGCCTCGCAATAAAATTCGACGACGAAATCAACAATTATCATTATTTGGAGACCAAACGAGTTTCGTATTCTATCTCTAATATTATGCTTGGGTATTTCGAGATTGCATAATTTAACGTTCGAAGTATGTGTGTCTGTGCATACTTTTCAAATAAATGTACATATATAATACGATAATACTATTATGTATTCGAAAAATGGTAGAAGACAAAAATAAACGTATGCATAACGTACGAAAAGGGCAAAGACGCGCTCGCGAAACCAGTTTGTTTAATTTTTTTTTCACGTGTAATATGTAAAGTGCAATAATAATAATATGTTTGGCGATGACGCCGTACATAATATATCCCGAATTGCGAAATGTCGGCGTTCCGATCGCGGCCGTCCTCGGTCGCGAAACGTTTAAATTAAACCGACGACCATCGCTCCTCGGACAAGCTAAACCATAATACAACCATGTATAAGACATGAGCGCCAAAATGAGATAAAGTAAACCGTATCATATCGTGCATAAGCACCAAAATCTCAGATACCCGTGTACCTCATTATAGATATTAAAATTAGAACTATATCGTTCAAAAAAAGCAAATATTTAATCTTAATTGACTTATTTATTAGTTGGTTATGATAGAAAATCAGAGTTTATGTGATTTAATAATTAATATTATATTGTCAGTACTTGATTAGCATCCACGTAAACTCTACAATTGAAACAATGCATTTTACAAAAATAATTACAAATAACGGTAAATCAAGTTATGAAGCATTTTATTTAATGAACTTTTATACGAATTTTTACGGTTATATAGGTATTATTATATTATGTTGTAGATTATTGACGATTTTAAATATTTTTATATGTATAACGTATTAATATTTGTCCATACAACTCTAGACGGAGCCAGGTAGGTCGCTGGTTCTGCTGTGGCACCCCCCGAACACATCACAACAAGCATTATATTATTTCATTATGTTACTTATTAGTTATTATAGTCACCTATTGACGGCTATTACAATCGTATACAAAATATTCGACACCATCATGGACAATGATCGCATGTTATTGTTATAATTTTTTTTTTAAGTATTACAGTTTTAAAGATTTTTTTTTTTTTTAAATGATAAATAAATGATTTTGTTGTTTTTTAAAGTGATTTTAAATGATATTCAAGTCGAATATTTGTATCAAATTATGTTAGTCGAATATGGTTAATATAAAAGTAAAAAAAAGGACCGGCAAAATATATCAGCCAACAGCACCTACTGCAGTATAGAGATATGGCTTTTACCATGAAGAATTGAAGGTATAATACCTATATAATATTGAGGAAGGCATATTATATAGAGTATATCCGGAAGATGACATACATACTTAAATACGATTTAAGTGCAAATCCAGCAAATATACTCAGTGACCAATACACAATAAATATATATTCATACATATTATATTGTAAAATAGAGATACGCGCTTAATACCAGCTTTATGATGATGTATTAGTTTATTATATTATATAATATAACAAAAACATATAAAACGTCAATGCAATACTGCACACACAGTACAATACAAGCAGTGTGCAGCGGCGGCGGTCGCCTTGGACTAAAAATCGCCAAGTGAAAAGATCGGTCCGTTTATAATGTGTAATGTGTATATTATGTTTATATGTGTACCTACCTACTATATAATTCCGTCCTATACTCCTATCTGGCGTATTATATATACAATGCACGCCATAATATACGCGTCATGATATTATAATATAGGCCCCCGCCTATGCGTTGTTTGGCCGAATTTTTCTTAGGTTGTTTTTACATTTTCTTTTAATTTTATTCGGACAAAAATTGGGAATACTGTACTATATGTGTGCGCGTGCGTGTATCGGGTTTCCACGATGCTGCCTGTATAACATTATCTATAAACACCGGTTTTATAATATAATTGTGTTTTATGCGCGAGATAACAATGATAATAACAATATGATTATTACGGTACACGGCGTCGGCGGCCTTAAAAGATTATTTTTATTATTGCCGCCTCCGTTGCACCTCCTCCCTCCTCAAGGCCGGTGCGCGTGCAAAGGATATTATACACAATAAAACAATAACAAAATCATAATACGTACTATACAACATCGCGATCTCAAGTGTACACGTGATACGTTTTTCGACACCCCTGACATTGCCGGGGTTTCGCAACATAATGCTCGATAATCAAAACCGTAACCGCCGCCGCCGCTGCAATGATGATCGCGTCTTTCACGAGGATTTTTCAATGGTAATACATCGTGGCATAACATACCGAACGTTTCGTATTTTTTTTTTTTTTTTGTCATTACCAGAGCAGACGGCCGGCGATCTTACACCCGAAAATCGTAAAAAAAAACCTATTACAAACGGGGGGAAATGTCGTTAAAAACTGCGCGCGGCGTCGGCGGAAAACGTGAAAGTACCCTCGGGTTAAACGTGCGGGCGAGAAAAATGTCGAAGGATTTATGTCGACATTAAATAGATACTCTCGCTCGTACATAAAGAAATGGAAACAATCGCGCGGAATGTCGTGCTGGACGAGACCTCGCTCCATATTATTATGTACGCGTACGCGCCACGTCATAATAAACTCGCGGGTGGATTTCGGGAGCAAACCCCCGAGGCGGCTGCCGTGTGGCACTACCTACGATCAAATTGGAATTTTTCAGAAAACTGCACACCATATGAAACGGGGGTGCATATGGAAAAAAAAGTCTCGTCGGTCACGGCCGAGACGAGGTGCCGCGCACTATCTGCGAAATGCGTTCGAATCAGTCTCGAGTGTGATCCTTGGCGGGCTTATGTGTGTATGTGTGATGTGGGAGCCGTATACACTCTCGTTAGAACGTTCTAGAGAGCATGGCGTGGCGGTTAATTGTGCGGATCGGCGTAACATCGCAGTGGTGAAAGTACTTTCACCCGCCGAGCGCGTTTCCTCGCCACCGCCGAGCCAAGGTCGGTGGTCCGGCTGCTGCCGCTCGGGCAAGATTCCCTACCCTCTCCCGCAGACCACTCCGAACCCCTCCCACTAGTGACGTGACGTCCGTTCGTTTGCGGAGCGCGCGCGCTCGCGTCCTTCCGGACCGGAACAACTAGCGGAGACGTCGGAAATAAAATTCGCTCTCGAGCACGCACGGCTCGTACCCATATGCATGTAGATACGATTTTTTCATGTCAAAACACCGCCGCTATACAGCAATATATAAGAAGGTACTTCACGCACAATAATAATAATATACCAAAGCTCCATATACGTCGAGTTCACCGTGGTCGTCGCGGAGACAATAATATATTTATTGTTGTACCGAGAACAATGGCGTATACGCGTATACATTATTGACGAACATCGGCGGCAGCGTACGGTGTTTTTTCTCTTCTTTTCATTATTATTCTAAACGGTTTTATGAAAGAAAACGGTACGCATATACAGTACCTATATTACTGCAGATGGGTATATACTATATAGATGTATTTCAAATAAGCGAATAAAATTCATAAACTAAGTTTGCAATAGAAATTATAATATATCATATTATCTACTTGGACTACTATAATATTATTATGCATATAAACCGTTTACACGATGACTATATTAAATGGATACGCGCTTGCCGTGAATATACATTTTTCAATATACGTTACGACAATTATTGTATTATATATTTATGCAGCAGAAGTTCAATGAGTTATTATTATTCGATTTACCTTTACCTACAGTGTATACCTATTCTGTAATAATATCGACAGCATGCTATGGTTATTATAACAATATTATAATAATATATTGTATCAAGACAGCTGTCGATGGGCACGTATATCTAGCGTAAAACGTCTGATGTTCGTGGGGAGAGTCGGTGAGGTGAATACCTATAGATATAGTTAAATAGTTTACAGGAGGAGGATACTTGTTTTTTATATTTGAAACGATTATGTACAGAGGAAGCCTATTAAAAAATGCTTGAAAGTTGAAATTGCTCTTGTATAATAATAATAATATATGGTGAAGACTGCAATATAAGAACGTCTCAATCTTAACACCTGCTGCCCGATATATTATAATAACAACATCCGCCTGCAGTCGAATAACCTGCACCGGTTATTAAAACACTGAACTATCACGAAGTATGTTGGGTAGATACTAGAAAACAACGTATTTCAAAATATAGACGCCTATGTTGTAAATATTATGTAGGTAGGTTAGGTAGGTATACAAACGAAACGGTCAATACAGGCAATACAACTAAAATCGAATTTTTAGTCTGTTTGAAGATACTTACTATTTTTTTTTTCGACAACTACGTTCGATATACGATGTACAAACAACGCGATTAACGTCGTTCGACAAACCGTGACCGTATATTGTATCCGTCGTTATATTATTATTATTTTATTATAAAGACCGCGTTTGAAGAAAAGAATACATCCTTAAAAACTCATCTCCAGCAGGTAGTATACGTGAATTTATTAGTTATTACCCACCAGTTGGCAGCATATATACATACACGATATATACGTATATTTGTATACTTTGTGTTGTTATGAAAACGTAATTATTCGGGACGACGGCGACGACGTTTCGATTGAAAAACTAACGAGCGCGTTCGTTAATGTATATAATAATACTATAAGAGAAATCCGGCGTGTTTGTGTTTGTTGTTTTTATCAGCGACGAAATGAAGAGTGAACGCGCGGAGTTATAATAATTTAATTATATGAAGAATGTTGATTTTTTTTTTAAGTGTCACGAGGATTATTCGATGATGGTTATGACCGTTGAACTCGAAAGTTGTAATTGCAAACTCCGAAACGCGCGTTAACCCCGTATAGCAGACTACAGTGTAAAAACAATTATTTTTGTGAAGTACCATGATAATATATTATAATAATCAAATAAACAAGTAATATAATTATAATATAGCAGTACTAATGGTGCAGTGTAAAAACGAATCCGTAGAAAAGGCCGTCGAGTAACCGTTTTCCGTCGAGGTGGCAAATTTGAGTTCAGCAAAACCAATTTCGTGTTATTACATTCGATGTTAGAGTGAATTGATCTAATATTATCTAGGGAATCTCGTAAGCTTTTAATAATATTTAAATTTTACATGGTAATACATACTAACCTTAACTCGTTAGTATAACTTACTTTAGTATTAAAATACCAAGAAAAGCCTAAGAGGCGCCCTATAGATTATGTCCTTACCTTTAAGTTTGATAATAGGCCGATTAACTCTAATATTAAAGTCAACAACACAAAATTGATTTTACTAAACGTAAATTTGACATGTAACCCGTAAGACAGAGACAACACAGTAGGTAAGTAATATGCGGGTGTGGCGTTCCGCAACGGTCGGTTTGAAAAATGAGTTCCTATTTTGTTTTGAAATCTCGATTGACCACATTCGACGTCGCCCCACAAGGACATTCAGCAAACTACGATGGCAGGTGCCCGCGGGTCGCGAATGGGCGTTTTAAAACTAAACTGTTGATTACAACTGACATATCGCCCGGTCGGTGACGTGTATGCGGAAAACACCGCAAGGTATACGCGTGGGATACGCGGAAAATGTTCGCGTACGCCCCTAAAATCCGGACTTTACCATAAAATATATCGTAATATTGTTTCAAACTTGTAAAAATAGGCAAAATATTGATTTACCCGTAAAAGTTAGCTCGTTTGAAAAAGTTTGTATCGCCACTGCAGGAGAGTCTTATTAACGCCTTAAAGTTTTTAATATATAATTATATAGTGTATCTTAAAATTCTAACAAAGCAGGAAAACGAAATGGAGCATAATCAATAACCATTATTAGAGGCTACCGTGACCAAAAGAATCCTACTAGCGGACTGGTATGGAGACCGTTTTGGATCAGCTATACCTAAGTATTATACATGTGAATAAATCGAAAATCACGAATCAGATCATTCTGGGAAAAATTAGTTTATATACATACCTTATTATTCCACTTTAACTACTAAATACTAGGTATAAAAATATGTACTACAGAATTCCAACAGGAGACTTTAACGTTTCCAGGTCAGGAAATTTGAATAAAACGGTCGTTTTCGATGGATTCGACTGGACAAGGTCGTCATCAGCACGTCCTCCTACGCGCGAGAGGCGCTCGCGGAACGAATCTCGTCAATTCTATACATATAGTATCTATTATTATATATTTATATCACGGTATTGCGTCGTCGCTCGCGTTTTAGGTGTAAACGATGTGCGTGCATCATATTCATATTACATTATACACGTCGTCGAATCTGTCGGAGAAGGGCGCGAACAACGCAAAAAGTGAAAGGAGGGCGGCGGGAAATATTAATACACCTAATAGTGATAATAAAAACGATGATTCGATTTTAAAAAGCGAAACATATTTCGAGCTGAGCGGCGGCGGCGGTGGCGGAGTCGGATGTCGCGAGGTCGGTGGGGGAACATCATCTGCTATATTATTATTATATTTAAACGTCCGATTACTTATGCGGCTTAAAATCGTTTATGTACACATGCAGGTAATAACCTGAACGAAAAAAATATAATAAACGCACCTTGTACAGCTTGTCCTTGTTGTACCATACGTCTTCTTCTTCTTCAACCTGGACGGGAAATCCTACTCCCGTGTCCAAGTTGAGGTCGTCCCTGGACCTGGACAGTATTCGACGCCTGGATATCATGTCGTTGGGCACTGCTAACGACGGACAACTGTAACACAAGACGAATCGTACCGGTTAGAGACAGTATATAATATAATGTTAACAACAACAATAAGAACAATAACAATATTATTATAATTTGTACTTTCTCGATCGACAAACGGTTTGGTATATTGCGTATAAATACGCGTATTTGTGTGTGGGATTAACAATGGTGTCGTAATAATAATATAATGTAATGGGCGTTTATTTTTCGACACACTATGTCTATATATAATATAATATTATATTATATAATTAATGCGCACCTTGTCGGGGGCGGGGGACACGCGTAAAAGCGATCTCAGCACAGACCGCGCACAGATCGATCGGATCTCGCGTATATAATATCATTATAATCTCTGCAGAGAAACGTCGTGTGTTTGATTTTCCTATACTCGACAGGTATACCTACAAAGCCAATCGATATTATTCGCTATTATACACACCGAACGGTCGACAATCACATCGATTGTATACAACTATACAACTATACAACAATATATTGGCCGGGTATATACACGATATTAACGAGTCCAAGGCCCATTATAATACGTACTATACATAATAATAATAACATAATATATAGATTTATATAGATCCTCGTCGAATCGTGTGTATAATAATTACGCGAAAACACTGCACAACGTTCCTTCATGGTACTACGTATATAGGTACGCGCGTCATTTACAGGGGCATGGCAATTATTATTCTCGAAGATCGCGCGCTCCGCCGCCACAAGAGTGTTTAAGACATATTATTATAGTGTCGCGACGAGTATATATTTTATATATATACATAGTTATATGGCACGAGCACAACTGAGGAAAAGGTCACGTTTTTGTCGCTTGAAGCCTATAAAGGACGATGTACGATTTTTATTCAACAATTAAATAATAATAATAATAATCTCACGTTCTCGGGATCGCTCGATCGCTCGCACGTGTATGTGTGTGGTACCGAAAACAGACGGCGAAAGTGTGAAAACGCACCGAATAAGCGCGTTTATAATTATTATTGTCGTTACGTGTCGTTGATCACCGCACAAGAAATTGTTCATTCGTCTGTGCGGAGGCGGTATCATTACGGTTTTAAGTTTATATTTCACCAAAGTTTCCCCAATTATTATTTCCATCCCGTAAACGACTGCACAAATAGCCGGCCCCAGTCCGTATGATATGATATACCAGATAAGATAGATATGCGAAATTACCATAATAATATACGACATACGGCGCCGCGAGATAGGTATTTACTATATTATACATTATAATAATATATCACATATTCCAACGAAAGTTCGACCAAGGTCGAAACGGCGACCGCAACGGAGACTCCCCGGTTTATAATTTTTGAAGGACTTCTGATAAATCACACTCGGCTATCTTTTGAGTCGATATTTAAAGACAAAAACGTAAGCTGTATAATATTATAATAAAACTGTGCATTAAATTATTATCAATAGGATCTATGTTGATTTCAAAACCGTTTGATGAAATTACAATATTTTATAATTTTTGTTCGGGAATACCTTATATTTTCCCCATGCCTCCCCGGTTCGACTATTTGTCAATTTTTTCGATACAAAAACATTAGCCTCAAGTTATTTGACTTGAAATTATCGGGATTGAATGATCGATTAACCGATGGGTCATGTAGGTCATGTGGTGGTGGTGGTGGTGGTGTCTATAAAATCCCACAGCGGTGTTACAATGTTTATGTTTTACCCGGCTAAAGGTCTCGCCACAGTAGCAGCGCGAGTTGATCACAATTATTATTAAATGTCGTAGATATATTTTTCGCATTCAGCAATCAGCCGCCAGCTATACGGCGTCAGCCGCGTGGCGCAATAGTGCAATAAGGCTATATTATTATACGTATTTCGTTCACAATTTTTTTCTTAATTTTTTCCCAGCCACGCGCACCCGAGTTCATGATTATAATTCAGTTCGTGTGAAGAAAACACTCGGCCTCACTCCCGATTGCCGAACTCCAAAATAATTATATTATTATTACAGTACATATTATAGTGACGGTTATTTATTTTCTCGTTCTATTCGCCGCGATATCCGCGAAGGTCTTTGCGCAGTGACGCGCCTGTAGCGCAGTGTACTGCAGAAGGTTAGGAGGTTATATTATATAGGTTGCATGTTACTCGCATCCCGAAAAAAACGATTTGCAAGGAATTCATTGTGTACAATATTCAGTGGACAAGATGCGTCTCGGTATCTCAAACGAGTCACCAATAGTCCCCCGTAATAAGAATACCTATTACTATTATTGTAGTGACAGTAAAACCAAAAAAATCATCTTTGGATGACCCGGTCATCGTGACATCATGTCCATCGTCATTCCCATACATTTTATATCATAATGATATCTCATATATTCTGTAAAATTGTTTCACTTTCTCTCCTCTATCAAAACACTCAATACCTATGTAGATGCTGTATGTACCCCATTCCTCACTGCAGCTCAACCCACAGCTACTTAATTATCACACCATTTTATCGAATTATGAAATTTGTAAATCAGAAGGACCGAGTGGTCGTATAAGAGCGCGGAACTCTTATACCCACAATTATAGCATTTTTTTTTTATTAAATTCTTCACAAATATAATTTTTGTTTAATCTTTTACTGTTTTTTTTTCTTTTTCTTTGTGGAGAACATGTACATATTTTACATTGGGCGTAAGCCCGTTAGGTATATATATATACGATGTATAGTGTAATAAACGATGAATAATATTATCGCATATTATTGTGCGGGGAAACCGTTCTCCCTACACACAGGTATGTGTATACCGCGCGTGCAGTCGAAACGCGTTCCGTAATAACGTGTAGCCAATAGCCATTGTAGTATATTATATTGTTTGCCGGTGACAATATAATATATATGTAAAAAATTATAGGATAGGAAGAAGAGTATAATATTCATCGTTGTCTTCTCGCATTTCGGCGCATCCACCACCGCCACCAGACTTTCCAAACGACGTAGAATTTTTTTCGGTCGAAAATATTGAAGTATTGAAATCGACCCGATACTCGAAAAAAAGGGCCCCCTTTCCCATATCTGTCTCTGTCTATCCGTAGAGACGCGTCAAACACTATAGACCGACTATGTGGCAATAATAATCACGTGAACCGCGTACGATATAGAGCCACAGAATATTTCTCCCACGGGATGCTCAGCCATCTCACAAGTATATAATATATACACCTATATATAGGTACGTACAAATTCATACAACAATAACAATAACAACAACAACATAATATATAATAACAAATTATAATATATTATATGTGAATGTGTGCGTATATATATGTCTAAAATACGATGCTTATACACACAATATAAGCATCATATATACAGAGTGATTCACCAAGCATGCTCACCCCCCCCCCCTTTTTTTTCCATTTAATAATGAATTTATTCCAGTTCCGATTTTCAATTATTAAGTGTACTTAGGACTGTATTTACAAATGCTTTACTTAATTTTATATTTGTATGTTATATAAAAACGGTCTTAGTACTTATAAGAACTAAATTAAATATTAAATCTATTTTATAATTTTGTAAATCCATTTTTATAAGGACTTTTATTCTTAGTACACAGTACTTTTCACTTTTTAATAACTCTGAAACTATAGGTACTTGTTCGAATTTGGTGAATCATCCTGTATAATAGGTATAATGTAATACGCGAGCACGTGTGAGTGTGTGACAGTCGGGATGAAATTGCCCCGCGCGGTTCACATCGGAACAATGGCCGTGGCCGTTATATATAATACATAATACAAGTGCGAGTGTGTGTGTACATTTGTTTTTTGACGTATTCCGTTGACAAGTGTGTGTGTGTGTGTGTGTATGTATAGTATAAACCCTCTATACATGTATATTATTATTTATGTGTGTTGTATATATATGGGTATTGCGAGTATGATATTGCAAGTGCATATTTCGCTTTCCCGCCACACCCGTCGCGCGTGTTCGTATTTTACAACGAAAGTTTCCCATACGGTTACAGGTTCGTTGCCAACTTGTCGTAGGTACATAAATATAACAATAATTGTATATTATAATAATATCGCGTGGTTCGTATATACATGTGTGTAGGCATACTATATAATATAATATACCTACTGCGCCGCGTTTATATATATTATATATAGAGGTAATAGATATATAGAAGATGATTGGCACGACGGTCCGTTATAATTAACATGCTAGTCGCGGCTCTCGCCTATATTTTATAATATTATACACGGTGGCGAAGAATGCACATTTTTTACAGTATGGTCGTAAAAAACAAACGAACGGACGATGCTCTCTGACCGAATAATGATTGTACTGGTCTATCGCAACTATACCATATACCACGCGTAAATTGTGTTTCTGGATTGACTCATTATGAATTAGTATTGTAGTGAGATTCGTCGGGAAATCCTTGGCCGAGTATACTAGCCGACTACCATAATGTAGATGATGCATGGTTCCTGAATGTCGCGTTAAGGAAAAAAAGAAGTGTACATAGAATAAATACATAATAACTTTGCTAATCACTGGCGTCCGTGACCGATGGCTTTTACAATAAGTATATATAGGTACGTATATTTTCATTTTATTTAAAAAAAAAAAAAAACTCAATATGCGATAGGTAAGCGTTCCATCATATTATGTCATATTATGCTGCGAGTGTGTGCGTCGTTTATTTTCGAAATATTTATTTCCGAGACATTACGCGCGCCCAGTCGCCAAATGGCAAATTAACCGTTCGGAAAAATTTTGTACGTACTCGACTGCTGCAGCGGAGAGACGGAGAGAGACACGCGGGTCGGAGGAGAGGTCTACGAGGGTTACCATTTATAGAAGGCGCGAGTGTAGGATGACGACGACGACGACGATCGGCGTGGGACGAATTACAGCACATCGCATATAATATACACGTATATCGTATATTATAATATTATGTATACGCTGCAAGTGGGCCGGACGACGGTGGAATCGTACGGCGGTCGGGCGTCGGACATTTCTCGAATGCATAATGCATTTTTACGCGGTCATTTTTTCGGAAAACCGGCGACGACACGATATTATATTATTATTATTATTATTATTATTATATCCTGCGCTACACCGGGCATTGTTCGATTGTTGTCGGACGGCGTCGTCCGGTCAGCGCACGGGTTTGTGAATCGAACGCGACCACCGCCGGACGACTCTTCAGAGTCGTAAAAACCGTTGTCACGACGATATTTAAAATAATATTATAAGGTCGTGCGCGCATACCGAATGCCAAAAACCGGGTATGTCTATGGTCTATATTATACTATTATATTGTATATTTTGTATTCCGAGATATTGTGATTCACACATTATTATTATTACAATTATTGTTGTTCAGCGTTTTTTTGTTTATATACTGTTCGACCACACAACATAATATCTCTTCGATGGCGCCAGGCAGGTTTGTTGTTTGCCGTGGTAAATAATGTCTTATGATATTTGAATATGCCGTTATTAATATAGGCGCGTTTCGTACGGAATCGAAACCCGTCGTCGTCGCCCACCCGTGTAGCTTCAATCGTTGGATTATTATATTATGGTATATTAACGCGCGTCCTCATCATATTTTGATCCTACGCGATTTTCCGTAGCCGGGGTGAACGCACTCGCGATGCCAAAACACACATCACTGCAGTATAACACGATGATAATAATAATAATCCCGATTCGGCATTGCGGGTGTCGGACAGCAGGCGCCTGTACGGACTTTATTATTATTATAAATAGTACGTAATGACAGTCGGGCCGATATTAACACACACGATGTGCAGACATCGATTTCGATTGCACCCGGAAAACGACTACCCGCAGTCGCGATCCATTTCATAATAGGCGGTGGTCGGGGTTTTAAACGAACGGAAACGCGTCGCATTGCGATGGTTTGACTCTCCGCTGTGCAGAAAACTGTACATATAGAACCTTGAATTCGATAAGCTCGAGCGTGGGCCGCTCCAAAATAATAATATGTCAATGTCGGGAAACCAACGTGTTATACGAGGTTTTGCAACTTCCCGGACAGAATAGAATAATGACAAAATGCCGTAATAAATATTTTTAGACGGTTTTCAGTCGTCGTGGGCTGTTGTAACTTGTAACCATCGCGCCGTCGTATATGTTGTTATAATATTATTACACCCATATACTTAATAAATGGTCATAAAAGCCCTCCTCGGTCTGCAACAATGACGTACACGCAAGCGTGCAGTATTCTGTATGATCGAAAACGAACCGTCAAATATCTTACGAATAATTTTTTTCCTGCAATTACGTAATTTTTCCTAACCTCACACGCACCTGTTCCTAAAATTCCATTCCACACAGTTAAACAACAAAGTATTTTTCGAAAACAATACTAAATTTATAGTACATTATATTATGTGCATATGTGTACCTATATAATCGTAACATTGGTAACTATTAACGTATAAGCTATAACTTAATGTAGGTTAGGATATTGACTTAAGTAACTAAACTCAATTTCTTTAATTTACTATAGCCCACCATTGCCATACGGAAATTCTGAACTCAACTGCAGTAGGCACCTACCTATAAATTGGGGTTAAAGATTTGTAAAAACGATCATAGATGCAATTTCAACTTTTGATTTGGGGGGGGGGGGGGGCTGAATATATTAAAGGCAATCAGACCCTTACAATATAGTATTTTAAAATTGTATGTCCTAGATTTGGGGGGGGGGGGCTACAGTTATGTTTGGGGGATAATCCCCCTCAAGCCCTCTCTCCCCAATTTGCACCTATGAAATCAATTCATCCACTCGCGGCATAAACGTAACACGACGACGATACGACGAGATATTGGACAAGAGACCATCTCTCCGCAATTACTATCTCACCATACATATAACACGCGCACTACCTAAATATATCATGGTATTATAATAGTCAAAGAGTGCTCAGTGAACTGGTAATATTTTATAGTCCGGGCAGTGTCTCAAAATTCAAAAACATAATATAGAGCAACTGACAAGTGACAACGATAGTGACGACTTCAATATCGAAAAAGGTAAATAATAACAACCTAATTAACTGAAAAAAAGAACGTTATCCCGTCCTGTCAGAGACGGTACAGCCACCTTACAACGACGTATACCTATGTATAAGATTCAGTTCCAAAAGACGCTAGTGGTGTTGTGGTATACGATATGATATACGAGTTTGAAACGTTTATCACAACCTATTAATTAATATTACATTTATATATTACTTGGCAGCTATTTTTTGGTCTATGATTTTTGTGAAATGTCACCGTAAAAAATATTTCAGCTTATAACGATTTAAATCCAGAATTTACGATCTTCTTATAGGCACCAATTTAATCCTAAATTTCGTTGGGACCACGTGTGATGGTCCAACTTCCGAGAGATAAATATATATTATATTATATGCACGCTTCGTATATAATACAAGATATCGGGTTTGGTTTAATCCTAGGAACAATTTCTAAAAAAATAAAAACTGGTTTGCAGCATGACTCGCGACAGTTGTTTTACATAATATCGATAACTACCTATGCCGACGTTATAGTACGCATAGATATATTAACCACGCGTGTAAGAGGTTTCTAAAGTAAAAACGTCCCAGTGAAGTATATATACAAATATAAATATTTAGAGTATCTATGATTATAAGTCAATGGATTTGGAATATTGCACAGTTAGTGTACTGCGATTTTGAACGGAGAAAGTACAATAAGTTGCAGTCGGGTTACAATAACATAAGCACGCGGAACGTAAAATTAATATTAATATATAATATATTATTATTGCAATACTTTCAATTAAAAAAAAAAACAGCGATCTCAATATGAATGATATCTCTAAAAGCTCCGTAGGGGAACGATATGTACCTAGTTGATAGATCAAAAACGATACGCTCACTGCGCAGTAGCAATAATATAATGCGATTTTCGAGAAAATCGAATAAAGTCATTCTGCAGTGCGGGCCCGAGGCGACGACGGAAGGCAAAATATCATCGCAATGGTTTTCACCGTCAGCACTCGTTCGTCAAATCCCGAGCGGAAGAGAAAGTCGAAAGCTATAATATTATATATGTAGTCGGCGATACGCGCACTCTATATAAATTATAAATACATAATATACATGTGTGTGTGTAAATAATAATAACTTGTTGAACGCGACGATAAATTCCTGTATAGGGTAAACTGCAGGACAACCGCAGTCTAGCATGCTCCGAGTTTTGGAACTTTTGTACTTAAAGAACACGCGCATTTTTAATTCTTTTGATTTTCTATTTAATTTAAATTGACTGACCAATGACGATACAAAATTTGACCTTTATACATCTACATCTGAACGAGTATATAGTTGCTGAGGTATTAAACTGTTATTTGTCCATACTATATAATATACACCTTCTATGTGAATAACAGTATCGATTTAAAGTAAAAAGGAACGCCGTTTCGCCACACAAAGACACCCCTAATTAAATGCACAATATATCTAATAGTATTTGAAAATATATGGTCTTTAAAAATATAGATACAAAAAAATCACGATTTTATAGGTGCGCTGCAAATTAAAGGATAGGTATAACAGGAGCAAGCACATGATTAACGAATTTATTAGCAGTACCTACATAGTACATATATACACTGCGTATACCAACGCGCTCGTTTTGTGATGGAGGGCAATAATCGTCGGAGGAAAAATACAATTAATATTTTGCCGAACGCTCCACTGGAAAACATTTTTCCAATAATAATAAAAACGCCTCGTTACATAATAATAATATACGAACTCAATGACTCGCAGTTTCGCCGGACAAATTTCCCGACTCTATGCGCGTATACACACACACATAGCCGATTATTATTCACGACAGATTCCACGCGTGTAATTCGGTTTTCCGACCTCTTCCCTTATCCAAACACACCGCAACTCTAACACATGTGTCGTGTTCACAGGACGTGCGTGAACCACGTTTTTCAACCACGGCAACCTTGACTCGATTAGCACACGGTTTTTTTCCCCGTTCGCATCTTGTTTGCGTTCTTAACAAGACCATCAGTTACTCTTTTTTACTCGATACGTTTTTGTACATACTCTTTCTTTCCACACGCTCACACTATCGGTTTTTTTTTTTCATTCCTTCCGTCGCGTATCGCTTTTTAAATGCTCCGTCAGTCTATAAGCGTGTTTGTGAAAACGACAGGTCTGATAATGAGACGACGACGTATAGGTTATTCTGTCAAAGCCACATTATTGTTACACGCGCACGTCCATATAGTGGACTCATGTATGTACCTAAAGTGGCAGCATTTGAGGTTTGCCCTTCGTCTCGGGGGTACGATGATGACCACACTCGACAATAATGTCAACAACCATAGTATATATTTTTTGCACGGGAACTGTATATTGTATACAACTCGTTATAATATTATTATGATGTGTACCTACTAAATAATATTTTTAACGGAAAAAGATTATAGTTACAGGTCTGCAGGTTATAAATTATAATAGTATACATATAAGCAAAGTTGGGGAAGTTAATGAAAATAATTGACTTAAGTTATGTTAATTTAAGTAACCAATCACAAAATTGATAAGTAAGAAATTAATAGTTAACAAATAAGATTATTATTAGATTATTTTAAAACCGTATATACGTTGTGTGTAATTGCTACCTATTAATGTATAAAACCAAACTGTCAAAAGCATTTGTAGTTTTAATATAATGGATTATTTTTAAATCAACTGAAAAAAATAAAAATGTTTTCATCGATCAATTAAACTAGTTAAGCTCAAAAGTAAAAAAAAAAACTTTTTAACTTTGCCAACATGCATAATATATGTGGAAATATGGTATTGCCGAGGATACGTCGTCGGATTGTGCAGTGAGAATATAATATAATATATAAAGGTACTATAGGTAGGTACGTAATAATAATACCTACACCATACACCGCACTACCAGACGACGTTTTATCATCCACTGCTCTGAATAATAATTAATCGCGTTCGTGCGCAATACGGTATACGCTATACAATATTTCTTTACGTACATATATTATATTATATCCGTAGGTACGTATATAAAATAATGTACATTATATTATACGCAGTGATTGTTTTCGGGGTTTTGTGTGCGAGTGTGGGAACGGAGGACATGTCGCGTTCACGACGCACGTATCGTGGCCGAGCAGCGTCGTGTGTACGGTACAACATACCAATATACTATATGGGTACGCCTAGAAATAGGTAGATATAAGTACGTGATTTGGGACCCGACTACCCGAGAAGCGACTGTGATCGGAATAATATCGAACCGGAAAGTTTACCGTAATGCCCATCATGATAATGCTGCGGCAGATACTCCGCTATGAGTTAGGTATAATATTTCAATATGAAGTGTGTATAGTTTTACAGCTGGACGGGCTGTGAATTTCAAAACCAAAACGTTTATCACAATGTGTTTACTGTTAATATAGGTATATTATATGGTGTATGTGCGGTACAGTCCATGGCTATACGGCGGAGTAGCTGCTTTCTATAAATACAAGCGCGCATATCGCGTCCGCAAACGATTCGAATGACTTCTATTTTCTACATAATTATAATATTTTATATTGCACACCGCGATAACCACCGATGCCAAAATAATAATATTGTATTTTCTGTACCGATAATACACCGCCGCCTGGATCGACGAAACCGATCGGAATTCGGAATGCATTTATTGTATACCTATCACTATTAAAATATATTATAGGTAGGTACTATTATAGGCGGTACACCTATACGTTTGACGAACGGATACGAAAACGTGAAGACCGAAGGACGTCTAGTCACTTAGTTGACTGCACACGAATATCGTCGTCTGATATTATTATCGAAAACGATGGCACTTTTAATACAGCGAAGGGGGGCATGCCATTAGACAATTATTTATGTTACCGGCGACTTTTTTTTTACACGTCAAAAACCATAAAAACAATTTCAATCCGACCTCATTGCCATTATTTTCTATGTAATTATGTTTAACCAATTACTTTACTGTATAATGCGTGTATACTGCAGTATACATATACGAACGCGACGTTGAACTATACGCAACCTGCAGTCTCGGTAGTAATAATAGTAATAACGAATAATCAATGCCGATCACTTGACGTTGTACTTGAAATTAGCTCAATAATCGACTAGCAACGACCAGCGTGTCCAACTCAATTTTTTTTCGTTTACCTTGATGCGATTTATATAGTTTATTGAATAATTTAGTTTGAACAAATAGGTGGTGGAGTCATATACGCAGCATTGTGAACTCTAATCATCGATAAAAGCTCCACGTGCTTATTACATCGAGAAGTATGATTGTTAGTTATGTTTCTGAAATAATTCTATGCAGAAGGTATACCGTGTTCAAAAGTAATTTATAATATAATATTATCGAAACTCAAACATACAATTTATTAGGTGCCTACGATTTAAGAAAAAAATTTTCTATGAATAAAGTCAATACTACCATGTTAAAATATTTAAATATTGTATACAATATTACCCAATGGTTGGCCCGTACCTTTAAAATGTGAATAATGTGGTTACATCTCTTTCGATTCTTTAAAATATTTATTAACATTTTATACATTTAATAATTAAAATAAATTAATGTATATATATATTTATGATCTTGAAATAATAATCAATTTTTAAGAAACCCGATTATATTGATATAACCTTGTAAAATTACATTTAGATGTAGGTATTATGTACAATTCTCAGGTTTAAAAAAATGTAACGATTAATTAACTTTAAGAGACGATAATAGTGAGAATTAGTGTTCATAAAGTGTGTATATACATATAGGTAATTTATTACGGCGTTCAAGAACACGTTTTACTTGTCCCTTATATTATAGTGGTTTTATGCCACTTGTGAAAACACTTCGATTCTATTCGATTAACGGGTGTGTACAAACAATATTCAGACAAATCATTGTCGCTATAATTTATTTCCAACAAACCAACGTTCGGCAGATGAAATAGATTGTACATAGTATTTGAACGGTACACTGCAAGCGTGTGCATTTGGCCTAGAATACGATTGAACTCGGATAGTCGGACGGGTGTCACGATATAATATTATGATGATTGTGTGTGAAAAAACGATTAGGTCCGCCTTAATTGCGTTTTAAACGATGTTTTGTTATAATCGAATTGAATGTTTAATAGTATGCGAAATGTTTTTATCGGGAGACAAAACGCACGCCGAGATGTGCACTACGGGAGATCATTGTGCCTAGGCTTTAATATAATAAATTCCCGGCAACGTTGAGGTACGGGTTCGAGTTCAACACGCGGCGCATGCCGTTGTCCGGAAATTAATAAAATCTAACGAAAAAATGTTCAAAATGAAAATATGTCGTACGTGGCAAGACCGTGTTTGTTTATTTATTTGTTTGTTTTTGTGTTTTTGGAAAGCCGCCGCGCACGGCCACATAGTTATTGTGTAAACCTCTAACTGTGGTGCGGCTGTCGTTATATTATTTTTATATTATATATAGGTGTATACACATTACATACTGTACGGTCAATAAAAGTAAGAATACAAGCCTTGAGGCGTTGATTAAGTTATATACTCAACAACTGTACACTAACATTGCAGTTACGTTCACTACACGCGAGTAATCGAAAAAAATGAAACCACTGGTTTTCTATAAGTAATAAATAATAATTTAAAAGTATATAAGACTTAAACCGATAAATTACACCGTGCCGTATTAATTGCATCATAAATATTATTTTAAACAGTTAATCTTCCCAGATTTACCTAATCTGATAACAAATATTGATTTATTTAATGTGTTACTATCACTTTTTCCATTTGACTTAATAATAAGTATGAAAAGTTACTAAATACTATTTAATCTAGTTTTATGTAATATTACTCAAAAGGATTTTATTATTATTTTTATCTTTTCTATTATGAGGAACCCAGGAAACCGCGACCCGTGCAGCGTGTGAAGATTTATGTACTAAATTCAAAAACTTTGTAATCGAGGCAACAATGTTATTTTAATAAAAACGTAATCACATAACCTAATACTGATGAAAAATTAGAAATCTGTATAAATTAGTTCCCACAGTAAATAATTAATAATTTTCAACCCTCGTAATACTGCGGTGCTAAATGATTGCTAAACCCCGATTTAGATAAAAATTAATTTAATGTGACACTTAGGTATTACGTGTATATAGAATATTTTGAGTTGATGAATGGAATATTTTTGAAAATGAATTCGATTTCCTAGATGGAATAAAGGCTGCATTAGTAAATATTAAATAGTAGGTACAGCAAGGAGCTACGCAATTATAAGAAAAAAACACTGATAAATAATTATGTGCAACTTAGATAAAAAATTAAGGACTCTCTTGTATATAATGTTTTAACTGTACAACAAAAATTCGCCGAGAGATGGCTCATCATCCCTTCACCCCAATGGCCCTATCGCGCCTATACGACTATAAATAATAATAATATTGTAAGACGATTAAGTATTTACCGTACGGACTCACCGATCGGATTGTCAACGTTATGAAATTCGCTGGACTGTGTGCTAGGTTTATACAGCCGAATTCCAAGTATGTATTTCTCCTCGGGGCGCTTTGATAAGGTTTTTCGCCTTAAAAAATTTTACTATTAACGAACGCGAAAAATAAAATTAAAACGCGTTGCGAAACAAGACGGAGTACATATGAATATTATACAGAACGCACGGCGAAAATGATATTTTTACGCGATTATTGCGATAATTATATTATTATAAGAAAAACGAAACACACGTGGGCAAAATACGGCAGGCGGCGAGTACGACGGCTACGGCGGCGTTCGGCGGCGGCGGCGACGACGACCGGAGAGAGTTGCGAACGCGACTGCACGGGATGGCACGACCACCACTTCTGAATATTCTGATCCGCGGCGGCGGCCAGTGTAATACACTCTTACACAACTTTCCTGCGTAGCGCCATCAGCTGCTGCTGCTGCTGCGGCGGCGGCGACGTGTCCACCACCACCACCGTCGCCACTGACTGGTCTCGTCGCCACTGCCTCCCCCCTCGCCCCCCGCTAAATCGACGACGACAATCTCTAAAATAAATAGCTACGTTCGCGTATTACGATAATAATATTAATATTATTATTACATACCTGGCTGCGCGTCGTTCATAATTTTTTTCGCATTTGTTGTCACGCAAGCGCGAGTTTGGTTGTCTACTCGGAACGCCGGAATTAGCGGGCGAAAAAAAAATGAAAATGATACGATTCGACTTTATATATAATGTAATAATAATATTATTACGGCGATGCATTGTGGACAGGCCGCTAAGCGATAGATCAGAGACAAGATCCTCCTAAAACTGTACATGGCCCATCCCCCCACAAAACCAAAAATAGAATGTATACATTTTCTCGAATGAACGAAAAAGCTCTCCGTATGATATTGGCAGTGTCAATATAATATAATAAAGATCAATATAGTTTTCTTAAAACACTTCAAATAAATTACGGAATTTATTATGATTTCACTTTTTTTTTAAATTATTTACTACAAAATTGAATAGACTTATGATATTTCAATTGAAATATACCATTTTTATTTTTTTGAATGTTCGATGGTAAATGGTAATTGGTAATGCATATTAAAAGCGGAAATGATAGTATAGCTACCGTTATTTAAAAAAACAATAATAGATGTTCACCAGTATTTCACAAATATTACCGATTTCCCTATCGTTTGCATGGTACACAGTATATATTTATATATTGTTATTATTGCGTTCTCACGGTCGGAATTTAACAATAAATTGCTTTTTTCCATCCGACAACATTACCGTTTGAACGAGTTATAAAACAGTTATTATGCGCATAGCGTAGAATTTTGGCAACAACAATTAGGTAACTAAAAGAAATTCGTACGATATTGATTTCACAATAATCCAATCATATTATTATCAAGAAAATATACTTTTGGTTTAAACTACTAAAACAATTATCGATATTAACACTATGCGAGTGCATACGATATACCATTATACGAATATTATAATTTATTTAAAATAGTATATTATTTTAATGCATCTACTATATCAAGTCATTATAACGGTTATTTATTCCTCTAAAAAATTAATGTAAAACACAATTGATTGTAAGCCAATATCGACCAAATGATATTTGAGACATTCAACCAATTTATAATAAGTCGTATAGTTTACTCATCTGATTGAACAATAATGAAAAAAAAACGCTCGTGGTGAATATTCTATAACATTTATTAAATATTAATATTCATTATTTCGCTGTTAAGAGTTAACTATTATAAACATTTTTTTATCTAAACTCAATATGGTGAATAAACCTATATTACACTTGAATAATTTCGTAGTAAATTTAAACTACTCAACAGCGACCCCTTGAATAATAATTATAAGAAATTATTCCTTCAACTTACTAGACGCCATTAAAATTGCCACCAAATCATGTAACGTTGTATTGTTGAAGTATTTTTTTAATTGCTAATCGATTAAACGGAAGAGCTCGTAATAATACCATTCAAATTATACGTGAAATCATTATCTCTGTTGTGACTATTAATATATTTCTGTATGGAGACATTATTTCACCCAAAAATGAATACCGGAACAAAATATTGAAGTATTCATTTAACTGTTTTAAATATACACTTAGAACGCACGTCACATTTACAAAATAATTACTCGAAATAAACGTACTGATTAAAAAAAAAAAAAATTCTAAACATTCCTGAATATTTTATTATTATATATGATATGTTGTCTATTTTGAATATAGTTGATTACATATTATGCAATAGTTCGAATAAATATAAAATAATATACAGTATACAGGTAGTACTCCGTAGTACGTACACTCAATAGTCAAGCTAAAGAATTCGGCACGGTCGATAAATACATACATTAAATTGTGATTTGTTTAGTGCCTATAATATACGTGTACCTATATAGGTACTGTGTCTATATATATACACACACACACACACCCGCGCGCCTGCTCGTGCACACGCACACTTCAGTGTGAGTCTGTGTGTACAAAAAGCTGTTACGAACATTATTGTTAATCACCTAGTCATAAATTATTATGTTTAGAATTTAATTGTATAAAATTCTCATCCTTAAATGTATAAAGCAACGATTTTGTCAACAATCCCATAAACCACACAACTATATGTATGCGATTTTAATCCCATACAACGATACGTCCAAACGACAATTTAAAACAAAATAAAACAACGCAACGCACATAGCGTAATTATGCTAATATATTATATAAATTAGCGGACGGCACGATGATAATATGTTTTACAAAAGAGCAAAAATATCCGATTTTTTTTCCCTGGAGCCACCGACCTTCAACATACCACGCTCATGTAAAAATCCAATAAAATTAATATGATATATTTTATATTATTATAAGCGCATTCCATATAGTTTCAAAATCGTCGTTAAAATATTGTAGTGGTATTATCATGTCCTCGTCATTTGGACGGTAGGTTGGGCCTTAAAGCGGAATCAGCCAATATTCCTGTAGCCCTGACAACAGCACAATGAATACATGCCACGTGAAAATACATTGTTGGGTACACAATCGGCGGTTCGTATTTCCGCGCGGTTGTATGCGATATGACTAGGTCATAATGTTGTCACCCTGCCGCCCAGCCGCCGAAAAGTGTGCGAGCGAACTTTGCACCTCCAGAGTGGGGACGGTCTCGCCACAGTCGTGCCTCCAGCGATCCGCACCCGCCGCCATGCAAAAGTCGTCGCTTCTAAGCCGTCTAGGCAACATGTTGTTTTTCCGCCGTCTTGGCACTTTTATTGGTAAACCACATTTTTAATCAACGCGATCCGGTGAGCCTTCGCTGCTCACGAACTCATCGTGTATGTACGTTTTGTTGTTTTCTTCGCGTTTCGAGTTCTGGCCGTCCGCGCCGACACCGCGGCTTGATTTATTGTCCGCCGCCCGTCCGAGCTTCGCAGTGGGACCCCGGGCCGTGGTTGCCCACGTGTTTGCAGATTGAGCCGCCCGTGTTCTTCTCATGTCGCGCCGTGCGTAGTGCCGACAACGTGTATCGCTCGACCGCCTGTGTCGTGATACAACACCGTTTATTAGTTTTTCCGTCGCTCGCCCGACTCGCTGTGCGTTTCGAGCCCTGCTCGCTTCGCACCCACGTGTTCCGCCCGCCCGTCCTACGCAGTGCGAACCGTGGTCAAGCCATTTTTTTGTTGTCGTTTGTGCCGCGTCCCTACGCCGCGACAATTAATGTTTTCGCGTGACCGTTTCGCGATCTCCCTCTAACGGAAATACGAGTTCGTGTCCGCGTCGTCCAACACCTCGTCTTTACGTTTTGTACGCAGTGTCGTCGACCCATTCGTCGAAAGCGACGGGAGTGCAAGTGACGCCAGCCCCGATTGCCGCCCGCAGCTGTTGCAACGCTCCACTGGGTCAACTGCCGCGCCATCGTCGTGGTATCATCTTCCGTCCTTATCAGGTCGTACACACGCGATTTATTTGTCAACAAACACTATTTTCTTTTGCATTTGTATTATTTTTTTGTTTCTTGATTTATTGATTCACGCGATCGTATGTGATCGCGCTTATAATACTAACCCTAGTCAGTAAGAGAGTCTTTTGCAGAACACCACAATAAATTGTTCTGCACCATATTTATCGACCCATTGTTGTTATTGTAATTAGGTACCTCTCATTCATCACCTTAGCACTCATACATCCTAAAGATTTGAACCTAGCTTTAATACAGTCCACTTTCGATCTCTCACTCTCCCCTCCTTACAGGGCTATCGACAGGTACCTACGACTTAAGTAACTACACGCCCGACGCATAACGTGTTGGCCGCCGTCCGTGCGCGCACGTATCCGTCACCGGCTTTACAGGTGCAGCCGTCATCCGCACATTGTTTGGTCCTTCGGGCCGGATTTATTTTCGTGTAATTACTTCGTCACAATCGTACCTCATCACGTAATCATTTAATTTCGTATTCGTATCGTCATGGCACCACTAAAGAAAGAAGAGGATCCGGTAAAGGTTCTACTGCGAGGTCGCGTCAAACGCGATAACATATTAAATTCGGTTAAAAATATTCACGCCACAGCATTAGAGGCACGCGCTGATATTGGGAAAATACCGTCGTTAATTATTCACGCTGAAGAACTAAATAAGTTCGTCGAACAATTTCAACATCAACAAGACATCATTATTAACGCATTAATCGACGCCGACCGTATTGCTGAGTTTGAACAGGTTGATCGTCCGTTGATTACTTCCATGGAATCCATGCGTCTTGAAATAAAAACAATTGTCGCGAGTGCCGTTCCTGTGTCTACTTCCGAAAGTAAATCGTCGTCTTCGTCGTTCACCAATTCCGTGCCACAACAACAATTCGTCGCGTTACCTAAAATTAAATTACCTATGTTCGACGGCAACTTACTATCGTGGCGATCGTTTCGCGATATATATATATCACTCGTACATGATAACCAACACATAGATGACGCACAGCGTTTTCATCACTTACTGTCGTGTCTATCTGGTTCAGCGTTGGCTATTATTAAATCTATACCGTTGTCCGCGGCTAACTACCCGATCGCGTGGGACGCGTTGTCCGAGCGTTACAACAATAAACGTTTGTTAGCTTCCGCTCACATGGACAAATTATTCGCCTTTAAACCAATCGCTCATGAATCACTACCAGCTTTAATTGAGTTCGTCAATACATTTAAGGAAAATGTATCAATAATTAAATCGCTGGGGGTCGATGACCTTTCGAGTTTTTTGCTGTTCCATATGTGCTCTCGCGTTCTCGACCCGACCACGTTACAACTGTTCGAATCTAGTACGTCACAGTCAACTATTCCGACTTTTGACGAATTAGTAAATTTTGTGCAACATCGATGTAAGATTTTGGAAAATCTTACAAAATCTAATAAAGTCGGTCGCAACGAAAAACCGTTCGAAAAACCGGATGTTCGCGGTAAACATACCAAATCGACTAAATCAGTGTTCGCTGCTACTACGTCCGCTTCGACTAAATTTAAGACTAGGAATTGTTTATATTGTGATAAGCCCGATCATAGAATATATCAATGTCCGAAACTCACCGGAATGACTGTTGATAAACGACGAGACGTTGTATTAGCTCGTAAATTGTGTTTCGCGTGTTTGAGTTCGAGTCATATGGTCAATACGTGTCCGTCGACCAAGGGTTGTTTTTCGTGCAACAGTAAGCGTCATCACACCCTACTACATCGTGAACAAAATCAAACGTCAACTGTAGATAATACGACTTCGAATAGTACCCCGGTACCCCAACCCACCACGTCGAGTGGTAATTCTAGCTCGTTTGTCGGTGCCGCCTGCACCAATTCTACCGTCGTACTAGGTACAGCGATTGTTCACATTAAAGATGCGTGGGAACAAGTACATTGCGTACGCGTACTGCTCGATAGTGGCTCGCAGATTTCCGCCATGACTAGTGATTGTGCAGCGCGGCTTGGACTTTCGAAACGTCGTTACAAGTCTGACATCGTAGGTTTCGCACAAAGTCCTGTGTCCCACGTTCAAGGTATAACCCGCTGTCAATTTTCGTCACACGTTAAACCAGATTATTTATTCCCGTCTGTTGACTTAGTTGTTCTAAAACAAATTACCACTGCCATGCCAGCTACTCGGTTACCAGCGACCGTGCGTCAACAATATCAACACCTTCGACTCGCCGATGACAAATTCGACACTCCGTCTCGCATCGACGTTTTATTCGGTGCGGATATCCTACCAAGTCTGATCCGCCCACACGCGGGTGTGGAACATCATTCGGGTTTACCATCGGCCCTTGACACTCAGCTTGGCTGGATAATTTTCGGTTCATTTTCTACTCCGAACAAGTCACCTCCAGTCACGCTGACCACCGCAGTCGCTCCGCCCGTCCGAGCTTCGCAGTGGAACACCGACAAATTTGTTTATCATACCAGCCTTCAACAGACTTCGTCTACGAAACGAGAAGTGTTGTCCGTCATTGCCCGCCTATTCGACCCCATCGGCGCCCTGGGACCAATGCTACTGTGGGCAAAGTGTTTTATGCAGCTTTTGTGGAGCAAGAAACTCGGGTGGGACGATCCGATGCCTGACGAGTTGCAATCCATGTGGCAACAGTTCTGCACAGAATTACCACTTGTGTTCGATTTAAGCCTACCACGTCACATCGAAGCCACTTGTCAACAGGACATCCAGCTGCTAGGCTTCGCAGACGCGTCGATCAAAGGATATGCGGCTACCATTTACCTTCGTCTCGTCGATGCCGCCGGCAATATTTCTGTAAAATTCATTACCTGTAAAACTAAGGTTGCGCCTTTGAAGAGCTCGACCGCCGACGAGTCGCTATCGATACCACGCCTAGAACTGTGCGGTGCTCTGTTATTGGCCCGTACCCTTCACCATGTGCATTCTGTTCTGTCCAGCGAAGTTCCCGTATCTCGTTTGCGAGCATGGTCAGACTCATCGGTCGTCTTGTCATGGTTGACGTCGGACCAAAAACATTTCAAGATCTTTGTAACAAATCGAGTTGCAAAAATAAGTCAATTGCTACCTGGTTGTATGTGGAGTTACGTCTCGACCAACGACAACCCCGCGGATCCAGCTTCTCGTGGACTGTTGCCGAAATCAATGTTGTCCTCGTCCATCTATTGGAACGGTCCTGACTTCCTACGACTTCCCGAAGACCAGTGGCCCCAATCGAGATTTATTCCGCTCACACCAGACCAGCTGCCGGAGACCCGACCGAATGTCATCACGACGTTGGCCGTCAATGTTCATCCGCCTTCACTCGAATTTATTGACCGATTTTCGTCGCTCGGTAAAATGCTGCGTGTATTGTCATACATATTGCGCTACCTGTGTCACCGTCTACGTCGACAACCTGTCCGCGTCGGTCCAATCACGTTTACCGAACGGGAAAGATCGTTATCGATCGCCGTGCAACGCACACAACAAGTTTATTTTTCAGACTTGAGAAAAATGTTAAAAAATGAATCCATGATTTCGCCGCCGTCCCTGGCACAACTAGCACCTTACGTCGACGAAAAGGGTATCATTCGAGTCGGAGGCCGTCTTCGCTTCGCTAGTGCCAGTCAGGACGCGAAGCACCCGATTTTGCTGCCGCGATCCTCACACCTCACCGAGCTGATTATTCGCCACTACCACCTGTCATTTCTGCACGGCGGCTCAAAATTAGTACTGTCAATGTTAAGCCAAAAATTTTGGATTTTGTCGGGTCGCGCTGCGGTTCGACGTGTCATATTTTCGTGCGTTCCGTGCACCCGTCACAAGGCTGTCCGCCCTCAGCCGATGATGGCAGATTTACCGTCCTACCGGGTCCAACCGCATCGACCTTTTTCGCACGTCGGGATGGATTACGGAGGCCCGTTCTTCGTGAAAGAACATCGCCGTCGGAATGCGCAATCAGTCAAGGTCTACTTAGCATTATTCATCTGTATGTCCGTTAAGGCAGTCCACCTCGAAATCGTGTCGGATTTGAGCACGGAGGCCTTCCTTGCAGCCTTAGACCGTTTCGTCGCCCGTCGCGGCATCCCGTCCAACATTTATTCGGACTGTGGGACAAATTACGTCGGCGCCGCGCGCCAGCTGAAAACGTTGTTCCGTGATGCCAAAGTTCAAGATCGTCTGTCATCACATCTGACCTGTGCGTGGCACTTCAACCCGCCCGCCGCCCCACATTTCGGTGGAATTTGGGAGGCTGGCATCAAAAGCACCAAATATCATTTCAAGCACGCCATCGGTCAACAGGTGTTGACATATGAGGAGTTCCTCACCTTGACCACCCGCATTGAGGGTATTTTAAACTCGAGACCAATCACGCCAACATCATCCGATCCGCACGACTTGAGTGCGCTAACGCCCGGGCACTTTCTGATAGGACAGCCGCTTCAAGCTTTACCCGAACCTGACCTCACCGACGTCCAAATCAACAGGCTGAATCGTTGGCAACTCATTCGACAGTGTCATCAATCCTACTGGAAACGGTGGTCACGTGAATATTTATCTACACTACAAGGACGACACAAATGGTTCAAGTCATCTCCGAATTTGACGATCGGTGACATGGTCATCGTTGAGGCCCCCTCTCGACCACCAACTGAGTGGCGTCTCGGTCGTGTCACCGAGGTCCACCCGGGATCAGACGAGGTTGTTCGCGTCGTGTCCGTGCGCACGCAGGACGGTGTCTACAAACGTCCGGTAGTGAAACTTGTGCGTTTACCAGTCGAGCCCTGATCTTATCCTCATCTCCCAAGGTCCTCATTGTTTATTATTCTTTATTTTTTTTGTGTGTGCAACAGTCACATTCTCGTTCATGTTATTTATTTATTTGTCTATTGATGAGTGTCAGGTACAATGTAATTTTTTTTAATTATTATTTATTTCCATGTTATCATGTATTTTTTTTTTTTTTTTTTTTTTCTCGCACCGTATTTGTTGTAATGTGTATGATCTGAACTTCAACGTCCATATTCATGTTTGATGATCTCTTGAAAGACGCCCTGGTCTTTCAACGCGGGGAGGAAATGTTGGGTACACAATCGGCGGTTCGTATTTCCGCGCGGTTGTATGCGATATGACTAGGTCATAATGTTGTCACCCTGCCGCCCAGCCGCCGAAAAGTGTGCGAGCGAACTTTGCACCTCCAGAGTGGGGACGGTCTCGCCACAGTCGTGCCTCCAGCGATCCGCACCCGCCGCCATGCAAAAGTCGTCGCTTCTAAGCCGTCTAGGCAACATGTTGTTTTTCCGCCGTCTTGGCACTTTTATTGGTAAACCACATTTTTAATCAACGCGATCCGGTGAGCCTTCGCTGCTCACGAACTCATCGTGTATGTACGTTTTGTTGTTTTCTTCGCGTTTCGAGTTCTGGCCGTCCGCGCCGACACCGCGGCTTGATTTATTGTCCGCCGCCCGTCCGAGCTTCGCAGTGGGACCCCGGGCCGTGGTTGCCCACGTGTTTGCAGATTGAGCCGCCCGTGTTCTTCTCATGTCGCGCCGTGCGTAGTGCCGACAACGTGTATCGCTCGACCGCCTGTGTCGTGATACAACACCGTTTATTAGTTTTTCCGTCGCTCGCCCGACTCGCTGTGCGTTTCGAGCCCTGCTCGCTTCGCACCCACGTGTTCCGCCCGCCCGTCCTACGCAGTGCGAACCGTGGTCAAGCCATTTTTTTGTTGTCGTTTGTGCCGCGTCCCTACGCCGCGACAATTAATGTTTTCGCGTGACCGTTTCGCGATCTCCCTCTAACGGAAATACGAGTTCGTGTCCGCGTCGTCCAACACCTCGTCTTTACGTTTTGTACGCAGTGTCGTCGACCCATTCGTCGAAAGCGACGGGAGTGCAAGTGACGCCAGCCCCGATTGCCGCCCGCAGCTGTTGCAACGCTCCACTGGGTCAACTGCCGCGCCATCGTCGTGGTATCATCTTCCGTCCTTATCAGGTCGTACACACGCGATTTATTTGTCAACAAACACTATTTTCTTTTGCATTTGTATTATTTTTTTGTTTCTTGATTTATTGATTCACGCGATCGTATGTGATCGCGCTTATAATACTAACCCTAGTCAGTAAGAGAGTCTTTTGCAGAACACCACAATAAATTGTTCTGCACCATATTTATCGACCCATTGTTGTTATTGTAATTAGGTACCTCTCATTCATCACCTTAGCACTCATACATCCTAAAGATTTGAACCTAGCTTTAATACAGTCCACTTTCGATCTCTCACTCTCCCCTCCTTACAGGGCTATCGACAGGTACCTACGACTTAAGTAACTACACGCCCGACGCATAACGTGTTGGCCGCCGTCCGTGCGCGCACGTATCCGTCACCGGCTTTACAGGTGCAGCCGTCATCCGCACATACATACTAATATAATACGACTCTGCAGCAGCGAACTGGAGCGATTGATGTGTCCGATTCGTAGGACACATGCACCGATGCACCTAATAATGGTTTATTAATAACACATTTTAACTGACCCTCTAAATGAGTCGTTATAACAAGCAATACGAATACATTTTGCCACGTTATGAACGATAATAATAATTTTAATAATAATATCTGGTATAGAAATATAAGGTAGGTGTGAATATTTTCTTAAGATATTATAGGGTTTAAAAATAAAACAAACTAGTTTTTTTGCACACGTCAGAATATCAAATCTCAGACGATTGTATTTGTGTAAACGTTTTCTATATTTAGCACACTGTAATATATATACGATGTGATCGCGTCACATATAAAACCGATAATATTATATACTCTTTGAACTTGCATAACTCCATTTGTTTTCAGTCAGCTCTCATATATATAATCAAATGCACGACTATCGCATATTATAATGTCACATATGAGCAATTTAATGCTAACTCTTATAGCGAAATGTCCAGAACGACGAAGAATAAAAAAATCCGGTTTATAAAACCAATACATTCATTTCCCCGTTCAGAATCTAAAATCATATGAAATAATACATAATTTAACTATAAACTATAATATTATACATGTATTTTCCCGTGGTTTATTGTTTTGAAAAAACAAGTTTAAACAACATTTTCAACAATAATTGTATAATAGGTTTAAGTGTGCACTGCAATATTATCGCTTATTACCTATATAAAAAATTCAATAATAATATTATTACGATGAAATATTGTAAGAGTAAGGAAGACAAACTCAGCGTTTAAGTCTCTTATTGTAGTAATAATAATATAATATAAAATTATACATGTAATATTATACCTAAACAATAATTATATAATATATTAATATATCTATAGCTTCTATATTCCAAACATATGTGGTTAACTATACATAAAACTTAAATCACGTATTTAGGGGTGAGAGATTAGGGGTTCAAAACTTCCAACCGGGGGGTTCAAACCCCCCTGAAATTAAATCCTATACGCGCCATTGTCGCCACTGTAAAATGTACTAAACAAATAAATAGCAAACTAAGGACAGATGTATAATAAAAATATAATAATACATAGTTATTTGTTTAGAGTTCTTGGCCGGTCTATTTCTATAGAATATTATGAAGCAACAAAATAAATTCAAATATTCTAAATTGTGTAATAAGTATAAACATTTTCAATCGATAAAAACTATATTTTAATTAATTAAATAAATAGATATTTTAAATTATTATTAATATTCCGAAGTACCTACTACCTAATCAGTATATTAAGTACCTAGATCTTTATTATGATCTGTGACACATGTAGTGTATTTGCTTTTTATACGATCGACTTGGCAGAAATATTTTTTTTACCAACCCCTATGTAGTGACATTGATTGGATGATATTAGTATATAGGTAATATTATTATTTTTTCAATATAGGTCACCTATATTATCTTTTATTATTTTCATTTTCAAATTAACGGTACCTCTCGATTATAGCCCACGGCTTCGAATTTCCAATTATTACTTATTATGTTTTGTTTTACTACTATTAGCTAACGGTGGTGTATAATATATTAATATTATGATTATTAAAAATACATTAACCAAAACTCGTGCAAAAATCCGGCTACGACCTTCACGGTGGCCTACCGTTTCCGAACTGCAGGTCACACTTATATGGATATGGTGTAATATATGGATGATAGGTACGTATTATCGTAATGATAGCATATATGGTTTTCGAAAAATCGATTTGTTCTTCGCTTACAGATTAATGACGCGGATGACACGCGCACGACGCGCGTCTGTGTAATAATAATATACTCGTATTATACTGCTGCGGCAGACGTAATGAGAAGAAAATATAAACGATCAATAGTCGCATAAATCTTCAATTCATCGGCTATTTTTGTCCCGCGAATACGTATACAATACTTATCCTACGCATAAACATACGCTATACCGAACCACGCGAGTGAATATAATAATATATTATGGTGTTGTTTAAAACGACGATACACATATTATATATTATATGGGTACACAAACACACTCGCGCGCGTAATATAGGTACGCGTACGACGTGTAAATGAACGATATATTACACTAATAATATACGGCGCGGTCACATAGTCCGAACACAATATATATTATTATACACATACTCGAGCAGTCACCTCGCTTGTATAAAATACCATACAGAGGGTGTTCGTCCTCGTATAATAAGTTTTTTTTATTGCCGTCTTCTAGAAATTCTAGTCGGAAGCCGGATTTCGACTTATCGAAAAATTGCTAAGGTAAAATGGAATGCTCAGCGTTGTGTTAACGAATATAACACTCTTAACTATTTTTCTATACCCATAACAAAAAAACATGTTTTTCTTAACTTTATTCTAAAACCGCATTTTAAAAAAAACTGTGTACTAACCTAATAAAATATAAAAAGAAACATTCGCATTATATCGGTGAGGGACGAGAGTGTAAAAATTAATCTCTAAGTAATGTGCAAATCAAACATTTTTAAATTTAATTATCAAATTCAATATAATCATATATATAATATGTTATAGGGGAAACACGAAAAATGCCATTGTATATCAGGTTGTATATTACTATAATACATACTGTATAATACGTGTATCTATATTATAATATTTTATAGCCGAAAATAATGATAACGGAAATTTAAATGCTATACGGTCCAAGCCTATTTCCTGTACTTTCAAACTAAAGATAGGTACCTAGTATTTATTCTTCGCGATATTACTGTGGTGGGCAGTTTAACTCTGGATGTAGCCATACTATAACCAATACTACGGAAACAATAATATCGCCTTGGTCACGGTAGAATTTCTAATACCTACTGAAAATCTATTAATTATGCATATTCCTGAATAATCAATAAGTATTCCTAAAAATTCTTCCCGCTAGTATAGAAAGTAATTTAAATTAACATGATTAATAATTTTTAATACTGCACGTAGTGTGTATGTAATCTATGTATAGAATATTAAATATTGTCTGGAAAATAAAATCTTTTAATTGGTTACTATATAAATTATTTTTTTAAGCTACGAGAAAATAAAAAAACAAAATGTATCATTCGTAGCGGCGGACACTGCAACACGCCGCTGAACCGGGTGCAAGGGGGTCCACTTTAAAATTTCAAAACCAAAACTTAATCTGCATTCGTTTGTGCCGTTTAGCGTTTATAATCCCGTAATTTGTGCAGCTAATGCTAAATCCTTTCCCAAGATATCCAACTTTGAAAGTGGTGGGGGACTGCTTATTAGCACACCTACCACGGAATTTCAAAACCAAACTTACGACATTCGTCTGTGCTTCGTTTGTGCTAGTCCGTGCTTTTGACCCCGTCGTTTGTGCCATGTATACATGTATATAAGCTGCACGAATCGTGCCTAGAAAAAAATGAATTTTTTTGTTTTTCGTCAATTATTCTACCATCACGTTCGCAGAAACATAATAATAATATCATCTACACGCCAGTTGTAACCCGATAAGTGATTAAAACTATACATACTCGTGTGACTGCCGATTGTGTGAGTGAGTATAAGACACGAATACGGTGTAAGTATAATTGCTGGTGGGTATTATGGACAATACACTATAGCTATACGACATACCTACTACAGCTGTAACAAAAACAAAAAAGTACTATTTGGTCGAATTGTACACAATCTAAAATAATATGCACATGTATTATGAGAACACGGCACCATCAACTAAATTTGAGTACCTAGTGTAGAATATATTATAATATATCTACTATGCATAATACTACGAACCTGCAGCATGATTTGTAAAATTAAAAATTATTATTAGTACCATCATCGAATTGCTATGAAGTAGACCCACGTCCCACGTGTATATTATTATATGTGTACATTTAAATTTTAAGACACTCTACGGTAGCTAGACTGCTGCTGATTCATGACAAATGTATACTTCATTTTTTTTTCCGAAATCGAATCCGCTTATAATACAATGTAAGATGTGATTATATTTATTATACGAGAGTCTAGGTGTCTCCAGTTCTATTCTCGTACCCATACCCTCTATCTATATATTAAATTATATTTATATAATACTATATATAATATATTTACTTATCTAACTGCCTCTTGCAAAACCTAAATACTTTTATACATTATACCTACAACCTGCTACCTAGTAGTTATTATTGTTTTATTACATACCATACAGTAGATTTTTAATTATTCGGCAAAAATCAATATCATATTATATTCACAGTCTTACAGATTTTTAAAAAAACCAAGAAAACAAAATATATATTATTTTTTCCCTTATAATAATAATGATTCTCTTATTCGTTTAAAGTCTTTCAAAATCGAAAATGTTATTTGGAAAAAAGTCATACTGACGAGGACAAACACTATTACCTGTATACATTATACCTATTGTATAGGTATTATATATTATTATATTTATGTAGGTGAAATTTAACATCGTTTTTCCACAGTGTATATAGGTAGGTGGTTACAGGTTACGGGTAGGTAGGTACAAATGCGATTTGTTTCTACTCGGTATACATATATGCCTATATATGCATATGATTTATCGATATTATAATGACGACAGGTCCGACCGAAACCGTTATACTATATTATTATGTAGGTATACCGTATACGAGTGGAAAAATTGGATTCATATATCACATACGAATGTGTTTAAATTGTGTTATACTATATTATATATTATATTCAACATCAACGAGAAGGAAAACCGCAATACACAAACATAACATAAAGAAATATATGTATACATATATATTACACTATATCCATATAGGTACGCTGTTAAGTACACTGCATACATTTTACATTTAGGTGCCTATTCACATCCATATACAAACGGATAACTGTGAAACGTATGAGCTGCGAGATTAAAAAAAAAAAATAAAAAATAATAATAATAGAATATCGATAACAACGATACCGATAAATAAATGAATATAAAAATAAATACTGCGGTTGCAGAGTCGGGCGGGCGATTCTGGGGAAATATGATCACGAAGTAGTTGGAAAGTGTTTATCGCGGTTGTGTAATTTGCGTGCGCACATGGAGTACACGACGACGAGAACGTTATAATAATATATTGTAATACCACTACAAACGCATAGACATTACATATTATATATACTTGAGTGTGTGTGTGTGTGTGTGTGTCTGTGTTTGTGTTTGAGTATATAGGTAACGCATAATAACGACCGTGAAGGTCGCCCGGCGTTTCAACGTTCGGAAAATCGAACCCGGTAAACCGGATTTCGACAGTGCCAACGTCCGGTCCGCATATCTTCGTTTTTGATGGATTTCTCGTGCTCAACAATATTGATGACTTGTTACGTATATATGCAAGTACCGTACGTATAGGTATAGGTTACCGTACTAATGTACTATACTACAGGTCTACACGTCATATTTATATTATGTATTTAGGTTGTTGTTATTATTGTTTGTTTACGAATAATTCGATTCCCACGGACGGGTAGTAGCGGTTTAGATATATTATAATAATAATATGATGAATATATTGTGATTATTATACATTCTGATAACGTAGTATGTTATACATTATACAGTCGCTGCTGTTGTACGTGACGACGATGTGCAAAAATATGCCAATTCCGTTAATTCAACATTCACACATACATAGCGAACAGTTCAGTAGGTTAAAACGTACGACGTTTGTAAAGAACTTTATAGTACATAAAAGTATTTAACATAATCTATACTAATATATAAAGCTGAAGAGTTTGTTTGTTTGTTTGTTTATTTGAACGCGCTAATCTCAGGAACTACTGGTTCGAATTGAAAAATTATTTTTTTTGTTGGATAGTCCATTCATCGAGGAAGGCTAAGGCTATAAAACACCACTCTACGACAAATTAATAGAAGCCTGGGGAAGTGCTCAAACAGGGATTTTGAGATTTACGGTGGAAATGTTTGTTTATACAAATGGTCGCCATTGGTTATAGAAGAAATAACTAATATATAAAGTATTTTCTATTATTGGTTACCATTGGTTAATGGGGAAGATCAGGTACAAGCATGCATCAAATCAAATTTTCGCAAATTATTGCCTACCAGGGTGGCTGATATGCACTTACTGCTATGAATTACACGAACAAAGAGTTGAACAATCACAATTTTTTCAAGAGTTGTCATTTTTTATGAACCACGAAGTATGCAGGAGCAGCTAGTCTTTTATATATATAGATAATAATAATAATAATTATAATATTTTTTTGTAATTAATAGCAACCATTTAAATAAACCAAAAACAATTAAATAAATGTATTATACAATTACACAATCACGCATTTTCTACGTACGACTTTGTTTTGTTGCGCGGATATTCTCATTAACAATACCGCATGCCACGACCAAGACGATCAAATACTTCACGACAAAGTCGTAATGCAACTAGGATTCAAATATATATATATACATATAAATTAATGTTTGTGTGAAGATTAGACCTATGTGAAGAAGATAGGCTAATTTTAATAGGGTTAATCTATTTTAAAAGATTTTTACAAAAGGGTTAAAATTTAGTAAATTTTTGAAAAGAGTTATTTTAAAAAGGATCATACTTTGCCTACCTGATAATATATTGGTGCGAATCAGAACTTTTATTCCGGGCAACAGAAAAGTTAAGATAAATCTAGAACATCATACACCGAATATTAAATAACGCATTGAACAAAGTTTGAGTCATATAAAAGTTTGTACATTTAACGGGTAACGAAGTACACGGGATCAGCTATATTATATAATTATAGTTTATTTTATATTATTACCTATTATAGCTGCGCGCACTGCGATGCAACGGTCACTCATTTTCTTGGTCATTTGTTGGAATATAATATTTATCGTCATATTGCTGCACTTATCGGAAATATCATTAGTCGAACAAAATTCAATATACTTACATTATAAAAGTATACATAAAATACAAATTGTTTGGTTCAGAATATTAATAATTATTGTATTTGATATGGTTTCCATTACAATAATCAACGGCAGAGAACGCGAGTAGGAAATGAAATTAATTTAGGGAAAATCGGAGTATCGAAATATATGAGATGACAAATGCATCACGTACATATTTTAATAGGTTTATATTTTATATATTATATCGAATACGAATTAAATAATGCAATGGACTTGATACAGCATTTTTTTTTTTTGAACAAGTAAATTAAAAACACCACGCACTATACCGCTGCAGTGTATAGCATGTCTATAGAGGTATATAGATATTTTACCCTTTGTTATAGTTTTTCTTCAGGATGAAATAAAAAAAATAAATTAAAAACTTTATAGTTGATAGTATATAATATATATATATATGTTTACACTATACAGAGCGATAAGTACGTTCTCACTAAAATCGCTCAAACGAACTCAATATGTTTCATATATGTATACGTATAATATATTGTATAGGTACCTACTATCGGAGAGACAGTAACACGACGTCGTACGTCCTTTCATTTGATGCATGGACCATTGTGTTCGCTATAAAGCTGGTTACACAATGGCCGTTATAGATTTATTATTTATACGTATAGTGATCGTGTCAAAACATTTTACTGATGTCGCACTATATAATATTATGTATAGATACATATTACATATATAATAATATACAGTGACATTTGTCATATTATCGTGTTAATAATTTCCGTGTTTTATAACAATAATATTATAAGATATAATATAATATGTATTATAGAGAGTAAGAGTATTGTCGGTACCAAAGGTGGTACCTATAAACATATGACATACTGCTTTATTATTATGTGGTATCTATTATAATAACATATTTGACCATTGTATAATGTAATAGTATTATCATAGATCACTGCAGACGGGTTTAAGATATTTTATTTTGGTGACTTTAACGCGTGCGCACAATATAAAGCGAGCTTACGCATGATAATCTACTCTTATATTATAATAATAGGCTGCAACTAATCTGCATATAGGTATGTTAATACGCCTTCAAGAATTAAGTTAGGAAGGGGCAGTCCTGATATTATTTGATAACAAAATATGGTGGAAGATAGAGGTCAGATATGTATAGGTATATATTTACCCTCACGCACAGTTTTATATTAAAAATTTATTAGTTTAACGCCCGCACTAATACATATATTTGTTGTGTTAGTTTATTATATATTAAACATAATATGCTCGTAATAGGTATTTTTTAAATTGTACAGCAAAAATAAATTTAACAACTATATTATAAATTTAATATTTATACATACATGAATTTTTCCAAAAAAATCTGAGGAGCTGAAGCCCTCCCTGCAAGTTACATGCCTATTAGTCTATACAGACCTGACGGGGCGTCACAAATTTCAAAGATATAATATTATGTATATTGGTCCTAATAAAATAAATAATATATAAGGGTATATACGGTGGTCTGCAGTGTTGGTTCTATAAATATGTTTGTCACCGATTTCTGCAGCTTATATAATATATCAACACACCGACACCGCCGCTGTAGCACAATAGGTCTCTTCGCTGCACGAGTATTTTATTTGTGACATTTAACACTTTAAACACTTTTTGCGTGTAGGTATAATATATAAAATATATTATATACCGCACACTTCGGCCCGCTGCACATTTCTGCAACACGCCGCATCCATTATATATGACGATATATATATATATATATAGGTAAGCTCCTCATCGTCGCATATATGTTATATAATATATATAGCCGTTTTTTTTAGTAGGAACGAACGTCGTCAATCTTTCAACGCGGGGTAGATGTATGCGTGCGTGCGTGTGCTATCCAAATGCGCGGCGATATCATCGATAACCATTGAAATCCGAATGGGATGTTTTGCATTTTCCCCGACCACCGCCATAGCAGCGTAGGTACCTATATATATATATATTATTATATTATATATTATAAACTGTATATACACTGGAACGTATACGCCGCGCAGAGATTAGTGTCAAATCGTATAGACCTATAAAGAACCGCGTGCGAGGAATGTGTGCAATCGGAAACAATGGGACGACGTATGGTTGGAACACGCGCGCAATAATGAGACACGGCTGATTCTATATGTATAATATTGTGTGTGCAGTGCGTATGCCCTATTTCTATACACAGTATGTACAGACTCGGCGCGTGTCGCCGTTATACTATCATTGTATACATAATTTGTATCTTCCGATTTGCTAAAACTCGAAAACGATTGATTTACAAATGAATTACGTATAGGTATGGGTTATGCGCATGGGTAATAGTTATACGCCGCTCCGGCAACTGACGACGAGCCGTTATAAACAATAAACATAATATTATATAATATATAAGGAATAATCTGAGTAAGAATGGTAAAATTGATTAATTATATAGGTAATATATTATACAGGTTGATTACAGGTAGACTTCAGGTTGATTCACCAAACACGTACATTTTTTCTTTAATAATTTATTTTGATGTAATAAATGATATGTCAACATTATCAGAAAAAAAATCCACTAAATAATTTACAGTAGAAAAAGGCGGTCCTCGTTTGAAAAACAGAATTTTGGATCTTTATAGGATATTCATTAAGTAGGAAGTACAAAAAAATTTCTATTTGAAAATATGGTCTTAAATTGTTAAAACTAATTTTTAATTACTAAAATAAATTTAAGGAGAAAAGTGGTGAACATGATATTTGCTGGATCACCCGCTGTACGCCTGTACTGGGTCTCCATAACATAAGATAATCATTATTCCAAAACCTAAAGTTCTTGAAAATATTCTTATTACATAATTTTAAGTCGTTAAAAACAGTAATATTCTATAAAGTATATTTACTATAATATACTTAATATATACTTAATATATTTTACTATTTTTTATCATTATAATATTTTTAATTTTTACTTTTTGACACATGCATTTTTAATTCCTTATTCCAAAGCAAAATATTTTCTAAGTACTTTGATACATAATAATCTAATTTTGGATGAGTTATAAGTATGTATTAAGTTTTGATGAGCGGAGTTACTGCGGTACAGTTACTGGGATACTCAGTAAAATGTTGGTCCTTTACTCCGCTCATCTAAACTTGAAATACTTATAAGTTATATCAAAATATAAACTACAGGTCCAAAATTTAATTTTTGTAGATCGAAGTATTCCCAAGAATATTCCGCTTCGGAATATGAAATTAAAAATGTATGTTGCTATTCAAGTATTTTCTAGTGAAAAACTTAAAAAATAATAACGATAAAAAATAGTAAATATATAATTTTTTCTATAATTTATTATTATTTTGTGCCAAGATCAAATAATGTAAAAGTAACATTTTAAAAATCGTTAGTGTTTTCTTAAATAATGAATGCTTCTTACGTTAAATGGATCGCCGGATATATAATATATTTATGATATCGTTAAACAATCGATCTAGACCTGCGCCACAAATTCAATATCAAATCGAATGACGTATATAAATATTAAACAGTTTGAGGTACACGTATAATATAATGCAGGTATATTATATATTATACATTATATATTATATATTACCTACGGCAATCACGGACGACCGTTACAATTAAAACATTTTTCGAATGCCACATAGTGCATATAGTTCACTCGGGCGCGCATTAATTACAATAAAATGTTCCACATACCCAAAAACTCTATTGCTCAACGCATAATAATTAATAAATTAATAACATTATATTATATTATAAGGTATTATACGAATTACCGAAAACGTATTGTTATTATTATTATTACGGTACTGCTTACGTCATCGGGAGATTGGAGTTATTTAATGAAAGGTACGGTGCGGCGTTATTAATATGTATATTTCTAATTATTTAATATTACCATATTAAATTATAATACTGTGTGTGTACTGTGTATATTTGGTGCCTAAATACGGTCAGCTAATGATAGATAAACTCATAAACTTATCAAAAAAACTCGTTTTTGCCATTTTATTCGTCGACTGCTGAATCATATTTATATTATTTGTTTATATGCATACCTAGGTTGGGCGTCATTGACTTCGTACAACACGTACAGATTCCCAAGAAGATACTTAATAATATGATTATGGCCCGAATTGTTTCCATCAAATGACGTCGTGGAATCGTTATTACACGACTTTCGAATACCGATTTATAGAACTATAGACATAGCTTCGAATGAGAAACTACAACTTCGACGACGACTAGAAAACTAACGAAATTCGCAGTGTTGTTGTCCTCGGTTTTTTGGACAGTATAAAAACAAACACATAATAGTTCTCATGGACGATTTTAGTATCTATGCAAGTAGTTGAAGTGCGGCGTATCCACAAATAAAAAAAATTACTAGAAAACACAAATCGTTTCAGTGGAAATATAGTGGAATCATCGAATCAAAATCTTAAAAAAAACGTATTTCGACGAAAACAACAATGTCGCCTAAAGTAGTTACGAATGTACGACAACAGTAGTTATTCCGTATGGAATGCATAAAATAAAATAAATAAATTATGCAGTGTAGGTACTATTGTCTGAACTCAAGCGTATTCGACAAATTATTTTCCTAAACTACTCCGAACTCAGAATCAGCGAACTCATCGGGACATGATGGAAGCATTGTTGTCTCAAAAAGCAATTGATTTTAGCGCCTCAGCCACCAACACCAAATGAATTGGAATAATTAAAACAGTGTTATAAAACAATCGACTGAAGAAAATTCAGCTTCTAACATGTAAAAAACATGTATTGGTCACAACTGTTTATGTTACTATATGCAAGAAGGTGTTTAATAATATGATTTATTTATTTATTTTAAAAAGCTTATTAAGTTATGTATATTTTATAAAATTGTTTTGTTACTAAGAAAGTTCTAAGTCTGATTAATTAAAAAAATATTAATAAGAAACTTAAATATTTAAATGAAATTACTTATTTATCTAAGAAAAATTGTTGTAAGAATATCTAAATTATATAATATGTTAATAATATTATGAAATAATGAGTAATGATAATAGAAATTTTAAGCCGGCGGTCAAAGTGGACATTGACTAAGCACTTTGACCACCTAGGTGGGTAAAGTGAACAATTTTGTAACTTTTTAAAAAATCAAAAATAATTTTTTTATAAATTAGCATTGTTTCTGATTACAAATTATGATTTCTAAAATATTTAAGTACACAATCTTGAAAAAAAATCCTAAAGAGTGACACTGTATTGAACCTAAGGGTGGCCACTTTGGATACGTTTCCCCTAATATAAATATGTATTATGTATATATTTGTAATATGTTCACTAATTGTCGGTTCCATATCGAGAAAAATAGAACGCCACGTCACTTCTATAATATAGAACAATATATTATACTAATTAATATATTGTATAATATTAGTATAAACTATAATGGCCGTCGGCAGGCGCACGTCGTTTTGACATTATATAATAATAATAATATCGTACAAAATTCATTGGCGTGTAGACTGCCTGTTCGCGGTTTTCGACGATGACTCGCGCTCCGGCGGTTAATACCGCGTATACCCACTATGTGGTCGCGTGTACACACGCATGCCTGCACGCACGCCCGCTGCCCGTGAGTATCTATTTATGTGTGTGTGTGTGTGTGTGTGTGTGTGTGTGTGTGTGTGTGTGTGTGTGTGTGTGTGTGTGTGTGTGTGTGTGTGTGTGTGTGTGTGTGTGCGTGTGTCTGCGAGCGACGACAGCTCCGGTCATCGTATAGAGTTAGTAGTTATAGGAGGAAGTCGAGTGTGCATAATACGCGCGCGCGTGTCTCGGTCGTCGTTATTATTATTATTATTGTTCTTGTTATTATTATTACGATTATTATTATTATTATTACTACTACAAGCTCTCGCGTAGGATGTGATATTTTTAGCGTCGACCAGGAGGAAACTAAATATAAATGTACGAAACGATAAACCGGACTTGGCCTCTTCTTCTGCACCGGTGTCGGATTTTTTTTCATTCCTCCTTTTTTCGCTTTTCTTGCGTAAACCGGTTGCTCTGAGCTCTCGCAGTCGTCATACTCCGCCGTCCTTGTCGGGAATGCGCTGCCGCGTTTGTATTATAGGAAAATTAAAAAAAAAAACATCCAAGTCGTCACATTGAAATATAGAATACGATATACCACGCAGCTATGTGGTGCTGTATGTAGATTGTATGGAGTACTGACCAATAGGAAAATCGGAACAATTTTCTACAATACCGGCTTTAATCAGCTATCGGTTATCTGGGCTGGTTGGGAGGAGTATTTCTAAAAAGAACGGGGGGTAATTTCTGCGTCCCTTTGCTCCCTCGTTAATGCACACATCTGATTGGTTGAAAAAACAACTGTAACATTGTACCTAACCCAGCTAAATTCAACAATCTAAAAGCGATTTCATTCACATCCAGCAAAGTCATTTTCCAGACGATTTCCTCAAAAGCAAAGGGAAAAGGCCTCTCTCGTCAGTGACTACGTTCTTTCTTTGCACTTCAACGCCGGAACTCCTCGACGGCCATTCCACTGACATCGACAATATTATTATTATTGTTATTATTGCGACGCGTATGTATCGGATTACTGCAGTGGCGTCGAGTACGATGTACTTATACGTCATAGTATATACATATTATTATTATAGTCAAGCAGATCCGAGCTCGAGTGTAAAAATATTTTATAATATCTATCTAAATGTCTGTCGAGATAAAACACGACGCGATCGTTTTTTTACGACCACGGTCCAAGACCTCCGGAGTTTTTTTCGCTCCATTGCGGCATCATCGCCGCCACGTCAATAACGTACACACGCACACGACAAAATCGTTCGCAGAAATATAAACACTATTTGTAGATATAGCCGATAAAAGTATTCGTATGAGCAGGTAAATTATGATAATGCCAATCGACAGCAGTTGCAGCCGTTTACCATATCGTGTGACGTACTTATAACTTATATTATATAAATGCAATGTTAATAAAAGTCTAGCGTAACATAACTTTCATGAAAAAATAAATAAAACGCGCAATGTCAACAACTGTTATTGTAAGTCATGATGCTTCGGTATTTACTATTTGATACACCAAATGAACATATTTTATACATCGATCGGTATCAAATTACATCGTTATATAATATATTGTTAAAGTATTCTTATTAATTATTAAAGTTCTAGGATGGGCGACCAACACCTCTCGGGTTTAACAATGGATTTAAACTTATTAATTTCACCGGCACGAGCTACAATAATTCTGCAGTTCAAAGTATGTAGAACACCATATGTCCATGAATTTGACCCACCCACTTTCTATGATAAGACCCAAACCAATACCAAAAGTTAGAAAATAGTTAGCAAATAATAGCAAATTTACTATAGAAGTTAGCAAATCATTATTGAGGCAGTTATAAGCATTATTTATTTGGGTGGGCCAAGTTCAGGTAACCCACCCACTTTGTCCGATCGTCTCCAAACAAACGCCGGTAGTTAGCAAACAGTTAGCAAATAATAGCAAATCAATTTTTGAAGTTAGCAAATCAAAATTCTATTTTTGGCCGATTTTAGAAAAAAAAAATCCAGCCCACCCACTTTAGTACCTTTACTTTACCTTACGTAGGACTTATCATCTTACCAGTTACCACAATACTTAAGATAACTAAAATTGTACCAATATGAGTAACAATATAACATATAATTTTATAATATCATATAATATTTATAATTTATTCTGTTATGTGTTTTGAATAATTATAATTTATTTATTGATAAATTCTATAGTTTATAGACACTACTGCATTAATCATCGGATTATTTTAGATTTTTTTTATAAATATTTCTTCAACTGAATATTTAACTATAAATTTATTGCGCCCGTATTATGCACGTCTTTATAAAACAAAAAACAAAAAACTATCGTGACCTCGTCCTTAAATAGTAACCTCAGGGTAAATTAAATTCTTATACGCAATTTCCGCATGATCCCCTTTTTAAGAAACACGACGGTAGCCAAGATTTGCACGTCCTGTATGCACATTAATACATTGGTTATAATATTATAATATACTGTAATTCTAAAGTAATTTGTACATTATAATTATATATTACAACTGAAGTATATGTGTATAATTAACAATTTAAACTCATTAATCACTTGTCCGTGATACTGCCACACCAACACCGCATATTTATTGCAAAACAATTTCATTAATCGTGCGGAGGAAAGTAAAAAAGTTTAAAATGTGAAGCAAGCTCAAAGTGAAAAACAAAATCGTAATTTTTCTCGATCAGTTAATATAACTTATGACTTATGTATGTATTATTTTAGTAAAACCATATGTATTGATTCCAAAAATCAACGGTCTAGGTAAAATTATGATGAGAGATGGAGAGGGATAGGCGATAGCTGAGATATTCCTCATAGGAATTTAATAGTTATAACAAATCATAAATTTAGTTAGCCAAGCTTAAAGTTAATAGGTATGGAAAAAAATATTAATTCAACTTAGTTAAAAAAAGCTAATTCAAATTTTTTATCTAGAACGTGTAAATCAAAAACTTCAAAAACATTTTTGGTTTGAACTTGATCGATTATTTTTAAATCAACTAGAAGAAACTAAATAACTAGTTAGGTAAAAATTTAAAATAAATTAACTTTTTAACTTAATTTAAAGTTTTTAATTAGTTAATTAAATCCTCCGCCTTTGAATTATACACATAATAAAAGAACTGTATATATACTATATTATATACAATATAATATTATCTGTAACAGGTTTTGTGCAGGACTTTGCTATACCCTTTATAGATAATATGCATATACATCTGGACTCACAACCGATAGTTATAACGAAGCATACGGTGCAGTGGATGGTTATTACCATGGTTATACAAAGATATAATATAATAAAAGTAGGAACCTTTTAATATATTATGTTGCAGTTTTACACGGCATCTACCTGGATTGATCGCAATTTACCTTGAACTATAATCGCGGCTGTCGGCTGAGTAACATTTTCGCGATCCAGCGATTTGAAAAAAAATATCCAATCGGTTCGCCGTTACGAAACGCATCCGAATATATATTATACAGTATATAGATTATAGGTATATGCTATACGCCTATAGGTACCACTCGACTGGACCAATTATTGCTGTTATATATTATATGTATATAATATATATAGCTGTCGCTTAGTTTGTGTTCTTATTTTTTCACAATATTAGCACAACACCGGCATTGCCCTGTCGGTAGCGGCAACGGTACACTTACACATCATACATACCAATACTTGAAATTGGATTTTTGCTCTCAATGTATGTATACCCCGTCGAAATAAAGATCGTCACGAAACTCATAGCACGACCCCGACGGAATTAAACGACGCGCGTTGCTTAATAATATTAATAATAATAAAAATGGTAACAATAATGGTAATAATAATAATGACTGTTTGCGACCTGTATAGTAGCACTGCTACGTTATTATGTATATATAGGGACCTTGGAGTGTCCGGGAGCCAACGAGCATTCGTTAAGTCAGTTTTCGCCGGCGGCGATCAATAATAAAATAGATCAGCGACTGAATATTATACATCTATGTATATATCATTATACAAGGTAAAATACTTTTAACGGCTCGTGCGTATAATAATATCATCAGTTATAGTGTTATACTACTCTAAGAATAATAATTATAAATAACATGATATGCCACCACCAATACTACTTATATACTTATACAATGTAGAACGATGGTTTTTTAGTAATGTGTTTTTAATGGGGTTGTGGAGGAAAGAAGAGTTGGGTGGAATCCTAGTCAAAAACTGAAGGTATAATATACCAACTATTATACATAACGTAGGATAATAAACAAAAAACGTATATATGTGTAATAAAATATTATATACTTTTGGCTTTTAAATATTTTATAATTCATCACTTTTTATACGTTAATAAAATGTTTTTTTTAAAAATTATTATTATAAAACATTATCTAAATTTTAGGGTGTGAATAAGTTAGGTTGTTTTATACGATCTAGTGTGTATGATACTCAAATGGGATAATACTGTATCATTTATATCAATAGTCTCTCCAAATTCCAATCACGCACTGCCAGGAATATCTATAGCTGCAGTGGTCAGAATCGGTATTTTGTAATATGATGAGCTATGACGGTCCATCATTATACTTTTGAACTACGTATATCACTATTCAGGACATGGCACCACCACCAATTCATATGACATCCGGTGCAGTCCGTACATGTATAATATAGGCTGATGATCGATAACAAGACTAACCCATTACTGGATTTATATTTTAGCATTTATCGCCGCAGAATCTATGCGCAATGGGCATAATTATTTTTATTTACAATTGAAACAAATTATAAAGAAGATAATATAACAATTATTAGCATATAAAGATTAAAGAAGAAAAATACAAGAAAAAGTTAAAGCAGGTGCAATATATTAGAAACAAAAATTACAAGATACGTTTGAGTTAGTTAAAGAAAGAAGGATCAGCATTAGCATTCGACACAATATAAGCTGGGGCTCATGACTAAATGTCATGAGGAATATAATAGGTTTAGCAGAGGACTATAGCCTGGGGGCCTCTCCTCTGATGCAAATTGAGGCCCTTAAAGCATAATAGTTGATAACGATAGAAGGATAGGTGAATCAATAATACCCTTCAACAACAGTCCATCGAGAAACCGAATACTTACAACACTTTTATGTTTGTCCAAAGAAGATAAGCCCTGTATAGTAATAAGTAACAATTTACAGGGGTATAGTCATAAGGTGCACAAGGAATATGTAAAGAATTACTTACGAACATGAAACATTTTAATTTATTTTAATTATATAATGTTATATTATAATTTAAAGTTTGTGTATAAGCGGATCACGGCCAAATATAGTCGACTGTAAATAATAGTGAGCTCCGATTCCATCGAACACAACAACCACGCGAAGTCCATATTCGTTCGGACGCCCGGGGCGGGCCATTGCCTGCACTTTTTGTTATTATGCAGTAGATGGGATACGACGACGCGCACACAACTATACGTGTACAATGTAAACCAGAGTGATTCCAGCAAAAAAAATATAAATCAATCAATAAAACGATCGTAATATTATACTATTGCAATATCTGCAAAATGTGTATTTTTCATGTCGATCAGGCCGACCCGTCGGGCGTGCAATTTAATTTCTATTCGGGCGCGTGGTGTGCAATTTTTCGCGAAGAATCAAATCGTGCGAAAAGCCAAATCTCACTGCGGTTGAAAACGATACGTATATATAATAATACTATAATATGGTATATATTACCTATATACGTTCACACCGCAATCGATTTCGGAAAAACCCACCACAGCGATATACCTATCATTCGATGGACAGACAGACACACGATTTTATTCGATTCTATAACAAATATCCGAATATTAATTAAACAGACAGTAGCGTATTTTAGGGGAGGCGATCCGTGAATCTATTTTAATGTATTAATGTAAAATGGTAAATTTAGATACTCCCCCAAACATAATATAATTACAACCTACCTATATCTATGGATGTATAATGTATATAAATTATTATTAGATATTATGCAGATATAATGTGTAATGGAATATTGTGCGCGTGATATCTATTCAATCTGGCTTACAAGGAATAACATTTTTCGTTTTTTAAACTTCAACTTTCAGGGGTAACATAAGATTATGTTCATGCTAACTACGGCGAAAAAGAAATAGGTAACGCCGTTTTTGTTTGTTTCGAGTATAAAGCGAAAAACGTACTATAAATGTGTAAACAAATTGTTTTTACATAATTTGTATCTGCAGATGTGAACTATTTTTCAAAAAATGGAATAAGCTCGGAATTGTTTTTCAAAATAATTTTTCTCAAAATATATACCATCAAACCACAATACTCTCTGTAGGTTAGGTTAGGTTAGGTTAGGTTTAAGAATCACTGCGTAGGTAGTATGAATTCAATTAATGAGAGGTGACATTTCTTTTTGTGGTTTATTTTTTATACAATTATATTATTACACGCAATGTCTCACAGTGGTGGATACAAGTGGGAGAGAGGGTCGCCATCGCCCCCCCCCCCCCCACCATTTGGTTGTGTTTTTACGTTATTTTTATTCTAATATTGGGCTAAAAAAAGGTAATTTAATTTTAGAATATTGTCCCCATCTCCCCTTGGGTGATTTCTGGATCATATATACATATTTGTACGCAAATGTACTTCGTAAGAAACTATCGATACTCTTAAACTCAATTTGCCAATATACAGGGTATACTTATGGTATAATAATATATAATAACATTAGGTATTCTATATTTTTGTATAGAGTCTCAAACTATTTTATTTCTATGACTAACACAAGTTTTTGCACAAAAAAAAGTAGAAATCACGTCCGCGCGTATAATCATATATTATGTATATTATAATATAAAATGGAGAACGGATTTCGCGGGCAATGAGAACATAATATTATATTATATTAATATGTTATTTCCACTATGGCCGGCGGAAGATTACGATAGATTCGATCGGAGCATCGATAACCAATCACATACATATACATTATACACATGCATTGCGCATATATTATTATATCGATATATAGGTACGCCATGCAATATATAACCTCGCGCCGGATTCCTCACATTAAAATATTCACACGTACAATATATATCTCATACTTGCGTGCGTTATCGTTCAAGGCGCCGTATACATATTGGATTATATTATAATATAATATATTATTATACGCTGCAGCGTTACGATACGGGACATCGCGGCATTGCTTTTATGTATAAAATCGTTCAAACTACGTGTTTATATAGGCACAAGCCGTGTACAAGTGTATAATACACGTATAATATATAGGTACCTACCTACAGTTGTACGAGATGAGATTTTCAAAACCTTATTAAGGTGCCTTTATACATTACACTCTATTGTGTCGTCCATAATTTGTTGTGTTGTTTATTCGCGATATACATAGTTCAGTACGTTTATTTGATAACATTATCTATTGGTAGAGACATAATATTATAATTATAACCTGGTTAGAAGCGATAGTTAGTGTAAGCTTTCATGTTTTTAACATTCAATCAGTTGTAGTAAATAGCAACAATTGATAACCATATTGAATATTTTTCAACTTTAAATACGACGTGTTAAATTATGGACGACGCGACGATAGAGTTTATGTTTTTTACACCTTTAGTTATTATAATATTTAGGTACACAATGCATTATGCAGTAAATATGTGTGTGCGCACAGCAGTGTATAATAATTAATAATACGCGATGTTTCGATATCAAACAATAAACAAAATTAATAATAATAATGAAATACTTATATCGACGACGCTGCGTCCGCCTACATGTGGGAAATATCCAAATGAATCGTAGACGGATGATGAGTGTATATAATACTATGTATTATAATTTGGTGTTAATGTACTCGCGCGTCTATACGTCATAATACGTAGGAGCATTATAATAATTAATATTGCATATATTAATTAATAGTTTATGAAAACAATAAGTGACTGTCTATTAATAATTATTATTATGTATATAATATAGGTGCACTGAGTCGATGCGTTTTATCGCGGTGTAACATCGATTTGTGATTTGTCATCGAAAAACGTATACTTTTATTTTCCCGGCCAGTGAACTTGCTGCACGTAGCATACGAATAAATATTCAATTATGTAAACTATTAATTGGGATCGACATAAACTACTGCTTATAAAGGAGGCGATGAAAAATCGTAATTGTTTCCTATACTAGTTGGAATTTTTGCTAGATCTTCCAATGTTCGGTTTTTGGAGGGGGCCCATAAAACATAATTTGTAAACGCGGCTCAGGACACGTATCCGATACTTGTGGATGACTCTGCAGCAGTGTCGGAGAACGAAGGTTGAATAATATAATATAATATATTACATTACGCCGATCACGGGTCCTCGTGGACACACACACAATCACCCATGACCGTATATAATGAAGATTTAAAACCAGAAAATATGTATCAGACAAAATATCTAGGTGTTGCGTAATAGGAAATATTCGTAAAATATATATAGATATTAAAGTATGTGTGTCCAAAAATGGATGTATTATTATATAATATTATGGGTACCTACGTGACTGGATCGTGCATATTATAATATACTTTGAATATGGGGATCGATCCCCTCCTTTATAATTTCAAGTTTCTGTGTAGACTTTTTTTTTAAATTTCTTAACGACTACAATACATTTTTCATTTTTATTACTGTTAAAATGCCGGCTCCCTGAATTAACGGGTCGTAAAGAAAAATCCTTAATGTTTTCATAAACATACAACCTAAATCATCATGCATACTTCTTATAATTCTATTCAGTAAAAATAAATTAAATAAACAACTACAAATAATTTGATAATCTGAAACTTTGAAATAATCTTAAAGATAACAATTAATATACCAGATTATTGTAGGTCACGACGATAGGTATTATAGTGAATCAATCATTAGTCCTATAAATTATAAGCGTATATCATAATATCAATAGTACCTTTGTAGGAAACTGCACACGTTTACCCTTATAAATGACGTAGTACGCTTATCTAGTTACCAGGCTACCTTTGTCAAGTTTGAGTAGTTGGTTAAGAAGATGTGAGTTTGAAAGAAATGCACTCTTGTTACTTTTATTAACGTATGCTCTTCGCTGTTCTCCTCTAATATATTATTATCATTGTGTGCTTTTTTTTTATTAATAATATAAGACGTAATATTATACGAAAAATTCAACATTTTAATTTATAATATAGGTAGGTACAGTCGACGATGGAATTTCGCGAATGCTTAAGGATGTTCTGCGCGACCATATAAACAATGTCAAGTTGAGCTGTTTAACGGAAGAGGGGGGGGGGGGATTGTATAGCGTTACACTTGCGCCCGGTCGAGGGATTTCCGTCCGTGGCGGCGGTGCACCGATCGAATGTCATATCAAGAATTTTGGCGGGCGTCCAAGACGTCTACTCTTTTTATTTTTGTTTTTTCTACTTTTCTTTTTCGTCCCACGGCCGTTGTTTATCGTTTTGACACAGAACACCGTACTTACACTACATTACCGTAGCCAGAGCTGCAATTAAAAGCAATGATTCGCGAGAGAAGAAAAAATTCAAAGTTTTATCCACACCACATAATTATTGCAATACGCTGCTCGGGGAATGCGTGTGTCACACTATAATTATGTATTATATATTTATACATAAAGCTATTGCAATGAACATAATATAATAGTACAATGTACTAAGTACATACTATATCGATATGGGGAGACACCCGACTGCAATATACCGATACCTAGCGAGCTCACTGCTGCGGCATCAAAGTCCCTTTTTTATAATATATATACATTATACAATATATAGATGCAATGGTGCATATTATCATTGCCATACAATACAGAGCGATTATCTTGTTACGGCGCACATTTTCTCAGTCCATGTTACAACTCAAAACTCACAAATATAGTTGAATATACTATTGTTATAAAACTAGGTGTACGTTTTAGCAATAAAAATGTTTTATCACGGTAAGTTATTGTATATTTTAATAGTTTTAAACCGCCACCCATATATTATGTCCTAAGAGCTTATCTATAAAATATATATAGATAATAATCATTTCAAAAACCTATAATTTGCAATATAGGCTTGTGTAACATTAAAAATTTGCGAGGTATTTAATATATATTGATCCTGATATTTAAGTATAGTTTAAAAATTAAAAAAAATTTTAAATAGTTTGTTATATATAATTTTACATAAGTAATGTCATAAGTATATAGATTTTTTACAAGTACCTACTTCTTATTATAAATGTATAAGAACATTTTTCTTTAAAATAAATATGTTTTTGGGATGGGTACGGATATTTTTATTTTCGGACTCTAACCGATTTTGCGTAACCTTTTCGTTCTTATGGTTACTTATTAATTATTATTACCTACAATGTTTATGATTCAGACATTTTCTCCGAAGTGGAAGATATCAATAAGCATTTTTCAATAATGCTCTTTCTTTGAAATCATATAAAAATATTAAAAATTGACTGAATTGAACGCATTACTGGATTAGTATTTGTATATTATTATGTTAGAAGAATCACCCTGTATAGGTAGGTACAATACAATATTGTCGATACAAGTTTGTTATATGGAGACTGGGGAAAATCTTTTTTCTTTACACACATGCACACATATTATGTATAAAATACAGACGTGCAAATAAATCGCCCGTTCGCCAAATGCCATTCCACGCACATAATTATTTATTTCGTACGTTTAAAAGTAATAATGAGCTTAATCAGCGTCTCTCTCTCTCCCCGTACTGAGCGTATATATTATAAAAGAATTCTTTCCCTCTTAAGCCATTGCGTCGCGTAGGAGTTCGATTGTCGATGGATCCCAACAGTAAAGCGGATTTGGTGTAAATGATGTATACAACCATTGTAAATTATCGAACGCAAGACGTAGGTAATTTAAAAAAAAAAACAAACAAAAAACGCGTGCCTATATTTAAAACCCGTTTTTAATGATAAAATAACACCAGAGCGTCGTGCTATATCGGTTTAAATAGATTTATAACTATTTATAATATATTATAAGCTTCGTGTGTGCGGCCCAGACGATATACCTACATGCGTATAAATTGCACTACGACATAATATTATAATGCGATTGAAATATATTATTACATACACCTAACACTATGGTAGACTATTAAAGTAGGAATATTAAATATATATTTTTTAATGAATGTGACAATTATATAGACCACGATTATACGCCGATACTCCGCTAAACCTATACACGACTAAGACACCTACACAACGTAAACAACTGTTGTGTTTGTGGCTAAAAGTGTCTCACATTACCTTTGGTTCTGATGTGTCTGTGTATACATAAATATTAGGCATCTGACGAACAAGTTATGCTAAAATTAGGAACAAAGGACATAGGTTTGGTTTTGTACAAACAATAATGTTTATTTTATACTCTCGTCAAATATTCTGCAGCATCCGAAGATCTATCTAGATTCTGCAGTATTCCAGCATACACTCGAAACATGTACCTCTCTATACCTACTCAGGTAACGTCTACACCCTGGAGTGACAACCTAACATTAAAACACCGACAGCATAACGTAATGCAAATATGCGTGTACTATGTATACGGTGGATGCACAAGCGGCGATGACACGAACGAGTACTTGCAGACTGCGGTACATTTCGTGAGCGTTTCATAAAAATATATACTTATAATTTATTATTATTGACCATCGTAGGAGTATTCTTTTAGGATAAGGGGGAGGGAATAAACGACGTGATGATGTCGTCACAAACGCGCGTGGCGCGTCTATATATTGTGTTGCCTACGTACCAGCCTATAACATTATAATATTATATATTGTATATAATAACGTCGTATATAACGTATTATTCTTTACACTAACTTGATGACTGACGTCGTATATTATAGAATGACACGCGTCACATGCTAAGTATATAATTAAATTATTATATGCCACTCGAATGTCTGATGATTGTCAGCGTAGGTGGTCGGAAAATACTGAAATGTGGTGGTTGATTTGGAAGAAAAACGAACACCAGTCGAACTATTGAGTTCAGTCGTCTATAGCTATACAGGTATCCATATGATATATAAAGGTATAAACCTGCAGTTAACGCATACACAGTACTAGGTATAGCATATATACATAATATATAACTTATAACTATATAAGTATAGTGGCGCTGAAGCTTATACAATGTGGTTGGGCAATTTCAAAACATTGCAGCCTCAATAATATCTTAATTATTTAAGATAGAGGTAGGTACCCTATAATGTACATTTATTCATCATAAAGCTATGATTTAAATAAAATGTGGCCACTGGCCACACGCCACAGTTTTTAAAAAAATTGTGGGGCTATGGCATAACCTTAACATGGACTTCGGGGCCACTACATAAGTATATATTATATATTACTAAATTGGCGTTATTTAGGTACTTCCTCCACGAAGTTTTTAAATCGAGACGTTTTGTTCTGAACTAGTAGCTCGTAAGTCGTAGGTGTATAATGACATAGATAGTCCACATAATAATATTTTAGTAATATTTTATAGTGTTGAAAATAATTACACGATAGTTGGCTTAAAAATGGGATATAAATGGCAGATATAAATCTAACATTGCAGTCCTTTTTTAAAGATTGTGTTCCTGTTCGATGTACGACAAAAAAAAAAGCTATATAGTATAATAATATGTTATATAATATATTATACGCAATAGTCTATTACCTATTATATGTCACGTCCCACTTGTAAAAATGTGTACAGTCTAGTCCCTAATAAATAATTCCTATACCTATTGATCATTATAAACTATAGTACTCCACATCAGAGTATTAGACCATGTTTTAATATTGTCTACAAAGAGCACCTCAATGACTGATGCTCGATAATCACATATTATATATCATAAATGTCACATTGGGCCACACAAACACTTCCATAATATTATATATTATATTATTGCACATTGGTGTCTTCGTATTTTTATGTTTTATATTTTTTACTAAATACTTATTAATCAAAATGGAAAATTCTATGTAACTATGGATTTTAAAGAAACAATACAACAAAATCTAGTGAAAACTCTCAAAATAAATATAAATTATAATGTATCTATTTATTTTTGTTATTGCTAAATTTTCAAATTGTATCTATTATAAACTTATCCATGATAAAACTACATGGTATGATAGCAATGATCTGAAATACTGACGGGTCTTGCACACATCATATTGTATCCAGTCGTCTCATAATGCACTATGTATATACCTATATTAATCACGATAATCAATGAATAGCGACAAACTGGATACTGATGGTTGGCGGGGCAAAGAGTATGCATCTTATTATTAAATTGTCATCATACCATGTAATTTTATCATAATCTTTAAAATAATATGCTCTAAAAAATTGTGAAAATAAGATATATGCTGTTAAAACTAAATCACTAAATATACTAAAGTACACTAAAATCACTAATCATGCAAAAAAATATGTACTATAAACTTTAAAATTTTTTTCCGTAGTGTAGTAAAGTTAATTAAAAGCTTACTAAGCATAAAATACAATTTCTCAAAGAAAAACATGCTGCAAATGCAACATTGTCCAAGCCCTATATGTTATAATAAATATAGATACTACTAGATGATTTGTCCAACTGAGGAACGTCCATGTTATTGTAATTTGACGTATACGTTTCTGTCATTCGTTCAGTTTATCTGTTGTACACATTGCGTAATAATATCAATTATTTAGTAGTTTATAGCGATACTAGTCTAGTCTAGTCTAGATAAGGGAGACCCTGAGACCCCCCAGTGTTAGCTGAAAGTGGATACCAATTTTGGAATCACAGTCGAATTATAAAAGTCGTACTTATAATGAAGGTGATATGGTGAAAAGAATTTGTGATAAGGCCTGGCTATTTGGCGCTCTTGTTTCGAAGCCGGAAATGTTTAAAAGTCGAGTTTCAGAGTCTAGAAATCTCCCATGGCCATGGCCCATAAAAATCGGCAATTGAATGAAACAATCCCCCAGCGTATGTCCGGTGCTTTTGTATGTTTAAAAAAATGTAAAATCGAAAACCATGTTAGAGTGTAGCAAGTCAGTAATTACCCGTCCAAGACGAAACCAAAATGATATAATATAATATTAAATTAATAATAACTTCATCAATCTGATATAAATTATTATAAATTATTAAATTGTATATTTAAAACACGATTTATAAAACAAACTTGTTTTTATTAATATTTAGAACATAAATATATTATAATATTATTATAGTTTATAAATAACACTACCTATAATGGCATCGACACACGGAAGATTGGAAGATCGCAACATGATAAGTTGTCTGTATGATAATACGCGATGTCTTTAGATAGGTACATCTATATTCTATGTATTATAATTTTATATACATACATAATAATATATAATACGCATATATGGAAGTATAGAACTATTTAAGTGCTGTCATGAATATCTTTAAACGAACAACGTTTATTAGATAATGTAATATAGCTTACATCTTAATGAGTGCTGTGGCCTGTGGACGAATAGGGGAACTAATAATATGTATAAAATGACAACAACGTCTATATTATATTAAGTTTATACCAGTATACAATACTCACGATGTAGTTATAGAGACAGACGTCAAAATAGAAACCATTGTTTTATGCGTTATAGGTGTGCATTCCTTTTAAAACAATTATGAAAATGAAATATGTTACATCGATATTAATTATTTTTATATTATATTATGTATATGTGCAGATATAGTGCTCTCCCATGCGCAGTCTCGATCGGACAGCGTACAACTATCGGATACGGCCATACGACTGTCTGGGGGGACTGTCACTCACCACAATACCATATATAATACATAATATACTTATACACATACTAATAACATTATAATAATATACGCCTAATAGAATAATGAGCACATGGTTTAATAATGATATTAAAACATAACATACACACCACGTGCAATGCACTGTCACACCATTATATAAAATGCCAGTTCAGTCATCGAGATTCAAAAACGACAAGAGCCTACATCATAATACTTCGATATACCTATATTATGTTACTAGGTGAATTGTATATTATAAATTTATAACCGTCTCGTACAACGCGCATAGTAATAATGTGTCGATAGAAACAATACGATATACAGACAACCGTATGTCCGTATCAATGACGGGGGTGGAACTATATAGTATGAATAATTATTATTGGTACGACTATAGAGTTACGACATACGTTTATTGGTCTCGAAAGTTGCTATGATATATTTTATGTACAATATATATTAATAATTACGTAACCCGTGTTTACTGCAGTTTTAAAATAACTAGCATGTCTTACGGGTTAATGTTGTGTTAATCGACTTAACACGGTACGAGTGTACGACATAGGTACATATCTATATTAATTAGGTATATATATAATGATATATACAGCCACGCAGGATTTGGCCTCATGTCCGCCCGCTCATTATAACATACTCCAGTTATTGTAATATCAAAGGACTATAATTTTCCAAAATATTAGTTGAGAAACATTTATTAAAAAGGATAATTAATACGAGACACTGTTTATGTGTTTATAGAGATAGATTCGATTGTGTCGATGCCAGTATGCCAGAAGTTCCGTACCCCGTTTGGTTGAACTCGGTCAAAGTTTATAATAATAATTTAATAATATTATGTAGTCAGACAGTACACATTTCGTACGGGTTAGATAATACTGACACGGACTAATTTAAATAAAAACAGACTTGTTAACAAAAAATAAAGAGACTGATTTATTGGCAATATAAAAAAATGTATTGTGTTAACTTGATTGAATAACAATGAGTTATGAAAAATAAATGTCCTGGGGCTCAGACGCTCAGTACCTATGTTCTAACTATTGAAACTGCACTGCCATAAATGTAAATGGGGGGGGAGGAGCTAAGCCATGAGCCCCCCTCCAAAAAAAAAAAAAGATAACTATTTATTATTATGTAATTGTCAAGCTATCATAGTTTATACTGGAGGCTTTAAATAAAAAAAAAAAACAATTTATTATATGGAATTCAATCTAAAACATTTATGTTAATAATATTATCCACCCCCACCACCCCCCCCCCCCCTGAAATTGTTATGAATATTCGCCTATATGCTGTATATGTGGCTCTTCGCTGTATGTCCTCTTAGACGAGCTGGTCGTCAGCTCAAAGAGTGAATTCAACACATTTCATTCAACCAGCCTTGGCGGGGACTCTACTATTAGTTATTAGTTATTACATATACATCGCAATACATATTATATCATTAATTATTACATATAAATAATATACATATTATTATCAGTGGTTATTAACATTACGAATATAAAAACTATTCTAACACCGCAGAAAATCGTATATATTATTATTATTATACTTATTACATAGATTAGATGTTATAGTATCTGCCAAATGTTTCGATAAACATAACTCAACTTAAATGATAGTATTAATAAGTATTAAGTGCACTGTGAAGTCCATAAAAAACCGAAAGTAATATTATAATACTTTGTAGTTTAAATTCCATAATGGCCCAAACAAAAATATTTTCTACGCATTGCCAATTTCAAAAATGATTTTTTTTGAAAGTATCTTAAAATGAAAAAATTAAAAATGATATTTATATTTGCAGTGTAACAACTGAAAAATGACGGTTTACGTCTCCAGTAATGACTAATGAGTGTTAATAAATTACAATAATAGTACGATAGAACGTATAACGCATCTTATACCTACTTATAGCTAGCGTGTCATTACTCATTTTGATTTTTTTAATGAAAAATAACTACAACAGCAACAAGTAAGCTAATCTTCCATCGATGCTTTCTATAGGCACTAACAATCTCGTTAAAAATCGTCCTTGAGAGTGTTATATTTATGTGGAATCAATGCTTTTACTCGACAACGGCAGTGGTAAAATACTAAAATCGATCATTTTCACACGAAAATATTATTTTTATTATTGTTATTATCCCACATCAGCTATCGAGGGTAAAATATATTTTGTATTATTAAAATAATAATAAATAAAATTATCATCAACTAAAACACTAATATCATACGTGACATTATAATATCATCTTATTTTGTAAATAGATATAATATTATATGCACGTCGAATCCTGCCTGTACATTATATTAATATCGTCATTCTCATCAAACTGTACCCAGGTAGCCTCTTCCGGCCATCCCCCCACATGCTGGGGCGTAATTAGGAGGGGATTAGAGGGCATCCCCCAAAACTTTTTTTTTACCGTTAACATTTTGATCAAAGTATTGATAATGACCATTCATGTTTGCTAAACACGTATATCCCCCCCCCCCAAACCAATTTCCTAATTACGCCACTGCCCACATGGTATGAGGGTGGTTAAGATGTGAAGTTAATGACCTATCCAAAAATCAAGAGTCAAACTATTCCGAGATAAAATATCAACGATAACCAATTTATTTTTAATGTTTAAAAATACTAAAATTGTATTGTCGATCAAAAATCTTACGGCCAACAAGAGCGAACCCTATGAGAAGAAAGTTCTTCGCACATCACTCGAGTGGACAAGACTACAGAAGACACATGGAAAACGTGGTCAGCTTTATCATGATTTATATGTGTAGCAGTGGCACGACGGTATTTCGACGGACAGTTGCAAACTGCGCACGAAACGACCTTGAGTTCGCGATATTGGTTTTTTTAACATTATAGATACACGTCTAATGAATAAGAAAAACAAAATTCACCTGAGCGCATAACAACGTTATAATATAGATAAACGTCAAAGACGACGACGCCCTACGTGTATATATAAATAAACAGCTATAGTATAAGCACATGTAATATCTTATAATCGTATAATAATATGTGTAGTATATTATAGGTAGGTACCCATATGTGCGCGCACTCGAGAAGCCACTTTTGTGTGTACCGGACTTGCCGGACGACCTTGCGTCACACAAAACGCCAAACTCGTTTTTCCGACTCACCGTCGATATACACGTGTGTGCGAGTATGTGTGCGTGCGTAGTTATAATAATATAGTACCTACTGTAACGAGACAAGTGAGTATTTTTCTACTCGATTTTTTTCGACTTTGTCTCGTACAGTTGTACACGGTTGACAAGTAGGTAGGTATACCTCCAGTATTATACACGTCCGAATCGACGATGAAAAACAATACGACTTGAAAAAAAAAAACATAAAACGGGGTTGATCGTTATTATAGTACCTAGGTATATAGAGTATGGAAGGTACCTGTGCGTTCCGACCGCGTTAGCTACTATCTGGCACCGGCAGTGGTGGGGTGTGGACCAGCGTGAGCGAACCCCACCACCGCGTCCTTGATGGCGATTTTCTCCATTGTCTCTGATACGGTGGTAACAGCGTTTCCAAAGGGTTCCCATGCAAGTCTCCCGGTGGTGGTATATATTTCTATTGTGTATAGATAGTGACCGAACCACAAAACATGCGGTTCCGGTTCATCGCTTGGATTATCGACATCCGGTCAGGTCCTAGTCGTTTTCGATCGTAGAATCCTATACACTGGGGTTGTCGAAGACAGTCGAGGGGTATGGATAGACTATACGTAATATACACATCTGTCAATCCACGATTGAACAAGATGCTGAGTATAAGACCAAACTTAACCTAATAACCTATATATAGGTGGTGCTGAACAATTTACAACAGCGTTTATCAAATTTAATGCTGCACAAACATTAAGTGACGAGCGAGTATTGCCTGCATTTTAAAGCGTGGAGCCAAATAATACAGAATATATGTATAGCTATAATTTTGTAAAAGTTTATAGTATATAATAACTTCATAAAACATAAAATATTTTATGAGGCTAATGACGAAAAAAAATAGACAAATAAAATTAAAACACCGATATATAGTGTACGTATTTAAACATTCGCGAATAACTCGAGTGATATGGTTAGTAAATTATAACTACCAAAACAGAAAAACTATATCTCATAAAACAAGATCGCAATATCAATAGGAAAAAAGAAAGTAGAAATATTCCAAAATGTCAAAAATACTTAATATTTTTAATTTTAAATGTTGATTTATTGTATTTCAAAATAAAGCTTTAGTGTACTCTCCTATATTTTTAACAATGTGAAAAGATATAGCTTTTAAGTTATTATTTTCAATGACTGAAAATAAATATATTGAACATAGTTCTCAACTATAATGTGCACAAAATAAGTACTTTCTTACTGGAAAAGGCATTTTAATTACAAATAAATTGTATAAACAAACGATAAGATTATTTTGCTTTTTTGAATTTTAAAGATGGATGTATTATATTAATATATTATTAATAAAAAAAGTCATTTTTTATCGTTATTTTACAACATAAATATTAAATAGATATTAATATTATATAATATGTATAGTGGCTATCCAATGTTATAACGAATCTAATATCTATTAGATTACAAAAATATTTTAAAAAACCTGTTCCGAACTGAAATAACAATATTTTACCTCTGCGTCAACAAAAATAATGTGCATAGAAAATATCTTAAAAATTCGTTATTAAAGAAACGGTTGAAAATGATTTAATGTACAACGTTGTATTATATTATGCATTATTTTAGACTGTATAAGTAATAAAATATGATAATAAAGGATCGTAGATCATGATATTTTATGCAAGTGCGCAAATTGTGATCGACCCACTTATACGAATAGTTTTAGATGTTTTAGTATTCATAAAGCGATCGCTTGTTGTTATTATACGCATAGGGTGATTATGTGATTTGAATAATAATAATAATAATAATAATAATAATAATATCAATAATCACATGCTGGTATTAACTATTTCGAATCGATTTGTTTTCATTTTGGTACGTTCATCTTCTAAACGGTTAGAAAATACAGTTATAGGCCAGCATACCGTACATATATACGATATAAAATACCATAACATAGACGTCATCGTATTTACACGTACGTATAACGCCGAAGTTCGTAGGTTCTGTGTTGGTAATAAAATTATGTTATATTATACAGCCGAGACCGTTAAGAATAAAAAAAATATGCGAAATCGTAGACGTAATATTATGTAAACGCGGCAATATAGCGGAACGTGTTGTTGTACAGCGATTAGTGATTACGTGATAGGGGTAGCATACTTGAAAAAAAATAAATAATAAAAACTAAGATCGCGTAACGATTTAGAAACGGCTCGTTGTATAAATACAGGAGGGTGTGTGCGATCAATGTCCCTCCCTCCTCCATCGGTAGAAAATTCAACCTAGTTATGCTTCAACGCTTTATGGAAAGTGGAAAAAGAGCTTTTTATAAATAGTTCGCGTACGACGTTCACGATAAGAGTGAGATATCTGTTCATGTTTGTTTACCCTCTGTAGATCATTAACGGGTTTTATAATAAATTTGGTTAAATTGTTAATTTGAACTTATACAACTTTTTGAATACCTACCTACCCTATAGAATATACTTCTACTTACCTATAATAGAAATTAATAATTCAATTTCCTTCTCAAGTCATTTAAAATAAAATACTAACTGAAAAACAGTTATCGTCGGGGAAAAACACGAAAAGAGACATACTATATGGGTAGTTTATGTACATACACGTCACATACGTGCGGCAAGCCGGTTGCTCGCCGGCCAGTGCGTCACCGCTGACAGAATTTCCGGTCGTGTTTCCCGCCGCAAAAAAGCGCGTAAAAATAGAAATTTAAAGCGAGAAAAATAAGAAGAAGAAGAGAAAAAAATAGCTACCAGAAACGAAGTTACTACCTATATACTACGCGCAGCAGCCGCCGATATCCGCGCGTCCTTGACAGGTCATCGGTCGCACCGTCGCCGCGCCGATTGACAACAGACTGGGGCGGTCACGTCACGAGGCAGCACCGTATACCTACGCGCGCAAACACATACAACACTTTTATGTATAAACTATAAACATGTTTGTGTGTGTGCGCGTATTTTTTATATTTTGTAGTGCAAGTATATAATACATAATAACATAAATATATATACATCATGGCAATATAATGATGTATTGATTTTTATAAAAAAAATGTCATGTTATTTTTTTTAAGTCTTTATCGAACATTTTATTAAATGACGATTTCTACGTTGTTTGTTTTTGTTATTTTTTTCCCCTGTTTTTAGCAGCTACTATGGCAGGGGCGTACCCAAGGGGAGGTTTTCGGGTCTAGACCCCCCCCATTTATTGACAAAATTTAAAATTCTTAGTGTGCAAACCATTGATTGTATAATTTCTACATGTTAAAAAAATTAGACCCCCCCCCCCCATTCCCCTTTGAAAAATTCCCGGGTACGCCCCTGTACTAAGCAATCGAGTACCTATAATAACCGTTAAATGCGAATAATTATTGCAATATCTTCGATAAACAATTTAAAGTATTATACAATTTTAAAAACGGGTGTTATCGATGTAAATGATAAATATCATATCATATATTATATGATGATCGATGTGGCGTGAGAAAGAAGAATAAAAATATGTAATAGTATGGTATAGGAACCTAGCTAATGTAAGAAAAATAAAAAGTTATCGAGAATGAGGCCGAACGAGTTTTGTAATCCAATATATATCGGTGAATTATACCTGTCGAAAGACAAATTAATCACAATGCCATTTACGCATTACACACATTCAAAGACGATGTCAACCTATACGCGTATAAATGTATAATATGATGTATATGCTATTTGATCGTATTAATTGAAAATATTTCTCTACGATCGAACTCGTATACGAGACATCATTTCGTGATAATTATTTCACTGGTGAACTATACCTATATCATACATTTATACATTTATTCACTCGAGCAGAAGAGTGGCGTTTTGTTTGTCGGCAATAAATGAGTGGATTTTTTGTTCAGGAGGTTAACAAGCATAGAAAAACAGTAATAATAAAAAAATTACTTCGAAGTACCTGTTGGCTATAATAATATGTGCAGCTATATGAGCAGTCGCCTCGATTTGCTTTGCGCCGTATAATGCGGGTGTTTTGTATTAAATGATAAATTATCGGGATTAATAAATAACGATTATTAACCAAGCTCTCGTTAGCTCATATTGTTTTTTCGAAAATCTTCGACAATTTCTACGAGCACGTTCTGTTTCGGACACACTTTATAGTTTATACTTGATGTAGTCTTTCGACGAAATATTGTATACGACATTGCGTCTGACGACGCTTATTTTAATATTTTATCTGTAGATGTATTCGATCGATTTAGGTGACGATTATTCAAATAAGAATTCGTATTCAAATCAATTATTTTCAATTTTTTTAAACTTAATACGCAGAACACGCACATACGAGAAATGTATATTTATGAAATTGAAAATGTCGCCCGGTTATCTTTAGGTGGCTTTATTTATTTTTACATTATAAAATATAATATTTACAACGTTGCAGACTTAGACCACTGGCAAGCTTACGCGTTCTATCCGTTCGCGTAAAAATCCTTAAATTCATTTATATTCAAAGAGATAGCGCCCGCGTTCGACAACACACAAAACAACTATTACTAGGTATAATAATATAATATTATTACACGCCTTCCTACAGTGTTGAGTTTACTTTCGAACAATATTATAATTCTAATCGTTAGCCTGCACGTCGTGTTATAAGTATTCCTTAAAAAATACAATGCAACAGCAATAATAAAATAATCATAGTCGGTAATAGTAATAATCAGAAATAGTTTTCGAACTTAAAAACACAAAATGTAAAATAAAAATAACAAACTATGCTCAAAAAACTAATCCATTGACGAGTGATAATCTAAGGGTTCTGCTCGGATATGCGGACAATAAATACATACAGTCTACAATCATATAGTATGCAATAATATACTATTAAATATATATAAAAAAAAAACAATTATTTAATTTACGTATAGGTAATTCTACGAAAAGATAAATTTTTAATATATTAAGTTGTATACTTAAATTTTCTAATTATAAACTATGTGATAGAATTACGTATTTAATAAGTTTGTTAAGTATGGCAGCTACTGCTTTTGTATCTTTGTTCATGTTCTATATCGTGTATATTATTTAGTTAAAAGATTTAAATAGAGTGAAGAGAATGTCACTGCATTATTTTTAGATTATATTATATTGAAACAATTAAATTATAATAAAAAAAATTACTTTTGTGATTTATTTGGTTATTCTAGTATTTATCCATGTATTTTAGAAAAAAAAAGCAGTCACGGTGTTCTTAACAATATTAATAAATAATCTTTATTGAAAAAAAAAAATGTTATTTTTTTCAGAACTGATTTCACGATGGTTTTTTCATACTTATAAGCAAATCTTAATAATGTGTAATAATGTACCGTCGTCGAAGATCAACGGAAACCGATTATGATATATAGCCCCATATAAAATCAGTGTACACAAATCAGCCGCCTCCACTGTTTTTATTTTTTATTTAGGGTTCAAGGACGGACACACGAAGACCGGCGCCGACGTGATCTCCGACGCACCAGAGGATTTCAATCAGATACAAACAAGACCACCAGGCACCAGCCCTAGCTCCACGTGATGACTGCATTTTTTAAATTATGTTTTTTTTTATATAAATCTTGAAATCTTGGATGTTTTGTTTTTCCAAATATTGGTCAAGTTTATATTTGGCAAAACTTGTTTTTAGTGTCCTTAGGTGGTTATAATAAACATAACTGCAGTATAGATACGATCATAATACGACTCTTGCACAGCAACAAGAAGATGTGGTGATATACCACTAAAGTCTAACAAGAGAGTATATTGTCAAGGAAGAGTTGTCTAGCGACCAGGGGCGGAAACAGTTTCCTAGCAACTGTCCGAGCAACTGTCGGAGAAGGTTGTGGGAGAGGCAAGAATAAAAATATAAAATAATAAAATATATATATTTATAGATAACAATATAAGTTAATACATGGAGAACAAATAAATAGGGCGTTATTTAGAATTTTCTCTCTGCAAGGTCATTCATTATTTAATATAAAATCTTAGGAACTTCCTTTGCACACGTGCGTTGACTAGCACGGTTTTCGTTTCGGCGTAATATATAATTGTAAACGATCACGAATTAATATAATGATGCATTTGGAAAATACTTTGAGTAATAATTGTTTATAATCTTCTTTACGGGTATTATTGTATTATAATAAATTGTATAATTTATATCATAAAGATAATGATCTTATCTATGTTATTGCTGGAGGCACTGCAGATAGCTCTATTGTAATAATATGAGTACTATAATATAATCATATATAGGTAATATTAAATAATATGATATCTTTAAAATGCACTGGAATCGTAGTTTGTATAAATGTAATTATGTTAAACTCTTAAAATTATCCACACGAATTAATGTTTTATGTTGTTCAAAAAAAATCAATAAATTAATTTCATAAACCATTTTAAACTTACACAACATTACTAATAAAAAAGCAATCATTATTTTCGTTGAAAAAAGATCAATATCGACATTAAATTAATGAACATCAGCTCTAAAATGAATATAAATCACTCTGACCGACCAAGTTTAAATCCAACAAAATAATGGAACTACAGTTTAATTATATAATATAAGTTACAAAAATGTGACGTGATTTTTATATACACCATACCCATATTTGATGCTACCACCATTTTGCTAAATAATTCGCGTCTCGATCAGTTACGAATCCATCGAAACAATAGTACATTATTATAATAAACAGTCTATACTCTATATATAGAATACAAAGCATTTGGATAATTTACTGCCAGTGACCAGAGTGCAGATTTCCGATGATCTAATGACTATAGATACTTCTCTACTTATTCTTCTTCTTCACGAGGGGTACAAAAACCCTCCACAATTCCCTATCTTGAGTACATTCATCCTAATTAATTCTGCTTGGATATCTTATGTATTCTTTTACTTTATCCCTCTAATCTCTATTACTCCCCGGATCTGCCTCTTGGGCTCTTTAGCAAATAACTATGGTTAATGATAAAACGTTGGGAGTATAATATCACCGTAGTTTGAACAATGGCTGCAGAGAAACGTTGCCTGTGACAAAATAAATGCCCATGGATTTATCCACTTTTTAAACTCAGTTAAATGTTCTTAAACTGCGATAATTTTTAACACAGTTATTTGAATATTTACACATTTATTAATAATTATATCCAATCATAAAAACTATTTTATTTTCTTTAACCCACTCCAATAATAAAAAGTAAGTAATAAAAAGTATAGCCTATGGACATTATGGATCAATAGATTTCGAGGTGCACATCTTCGGATATAGAATTACCTATGCACCAAATTTCAGATCCATGAGTGCGATAGCCTAGGCTGTGGATTGCTTACACATACACACAAACATTGCCTTTTATTATTATAGATTATAGATGATTATTGATTAGTGATATTTGTAAATTTTTTCACATATCAAATACCAATTTATAGATGCAAATATTTAAATAATTATAATGTTCATAAACTCCATCGTATATAATTAAAATTTTCGCTTTCGCTTGGAATATATTCAAAACAGTAAACACTATATTATACATGTTTTAATGATTGTCTAACTAAGTCGCTGCAATAGTAACTATATAATATATAGCTATGGTATTATAATAATATATTGTAACATAAAGACCCGACACAAATTTACACCGCATTATTGATCGACCGTGAAATAGTCGATTTAGCAGCGTTTATAACTTGGACGGGTACGGTAGATTGTTTGTTGTATGTATATGATCGACGGAACAATTCGACCGTTAGAAATTGAACAAAAGCGACGGTCGTAAAAAATGTGTTTGAATTTCTTGTGGTGAGTGGTGACACGCGTTCGCAACGTATATTGTTGTAATATTATTATCAAACCGCGGTCCGGCGACTTTTGCAGGTTTATGATAAAAATAATAACTATTATTATTATGTTGCATACGCGGGTGTATAATTCTATAGAATGATTGATGTTCAACATTAATATTATATTTTTATATACTATATATTATAATAACAATAATAATAACGAATTCGAGATGACAACGATGGCCACGAATGCCTCGGTTTACGAGAGTAAAAATCAAGTGATCATTATACGGTGATTTGTCATTGTTGACGCTGCAGTGGATCGAGTCGTAAACGAAAATCAGGAATATATATCATTGGCGCGCGTCTGATTTACGTATATTCCGTCTAGCTGTCTAGGTATGTAGTCGTGTGACAGTCGCTCGACTTTTCCTTGGGAAATGTAATCACGGCCATCGATAGTAAATTAATATTATATATTATAATATGCACGTGTGTGCCAGTGTCAAAAATTGTCACGACCAGACACTCGAAAATGATATATTGTCGCACACGTCAGTGACACCGATACGCAAAACGTAAAGTTTTGGAAACGCGTAGCGATGTAAGACCATGTGATTACCAATAAATATCATATACAATATTATTAGGTAAGTATATAATATATTGTTCAATATATACTCAATGATAATGTATTCGATACTCCAGTATCTATATATATATATATATAGATTATAGATACACCTATGCTTTGTTTTGTCTTTTTTATATGAGCGCCACTTAACAAAAATTCTTGAAGAGTTTTCTGGAGCATTCTGAGGCAACTGGCCTCGGTGACAACGACCGGAATTAACAAGGCGAGAAATACAAAATTAAAAACCAATTTATATTTTGTACCTACTATGTCTATATGTGCATACTACTATAAGTAGGTAGGTATAGAAATAATAATAATAACATATTTTTATGTACCTACAGTAATTTATTACGCGTTTAATTTAGACGTCCGAGAGTTGGCTGAGATAAATTACCCCAATAAAACAACGTTGTGTAAGTGTGACGCAGGATGATGTGTGTTTATACGCGTATATAATACCAATCTATGTCTCCGCCGGACATTTTATATATGTATTTATTGTATAAAAGCGATAGTTTAAAACTTGTTTCTATATGAACTTGGCCCACTTTGGCTATCAATCTCGAGAGAGGAGATTGACTGCAGAGACTGAGAGCACACACGCGCGTATATTATTATTGATATATTATACTGTACACATATGGGTAGGTGATCGTCAGACGAAAAATGAAAATAAAAATTCACTCTCAGATTGCAGCATTATGTATTATTATAATATAAACGCAGCGTTTTCGAGTATACGTCGTTATAATATTATGGTACCTAAATATGCGCGTACGGTTGTTGTACACGTCTTGAAAATACTATGTTATTATGTATTTTGTCGATGACATCGCGGCTGCATTGTTGCGAAATAAATATTCATGCATAATATATACGCTCGTGCGTCGTCTTCTACTTCTTCTTCTTCTTCTTCGACCGGTTAATACTTAATACACACACGACGCATGTGTTAATTTACAGGGTGTGATTATTTTTATTTGACGTAAAAAACCTTCGCTATATTGGTCAATTGGTACGTTAGAATTTAGGATAAAACAAATATTATGTTCTTTACAATTTGGCTGCGTTCTTGCATTTACGATCAAAAAACACACACTTTTCACTGTTTTAGCGATTTTATTGTTTTTAAACGGAAGTATATAATATTTTTGAGTGGAGGTTTACGTGTATAACATTTCTAATATAACTTACAAGTAGACAATAGTTGTTGTTTTATTTTCATTGATTATTACTTATTAGTTATTAGTGTTTAAACTGCAATTAATTGTATTCTTTATAATAAAAGTTCTTATGGACGGGTACATAAATGCAATCCACTAATCGTCTGAACTTTAATCGGTTCTACGTAATTAATTTAAATTTTAAACACAAAAGATATCTTTTCCTCATTTTTCTCTGCTTTGACGTTCGATCCTGACGAGCGGTTTTTAGCGGAAACAAGCAGAGTACAATATCGTTTTGCACTCCATAGACCATAATACCTCTGACGACAATGGGTTTATTATTATGATGATGATTTATGGTTTATAACATCGTATAATCGTATAATCGTTGTACCTATACATAGAGGTACATTTAAAGCTACGCTCTTGAAAATCGACAATTTGAATGCACGCGAAGTAAGTCGTAAGTACATATATGTACCTTGAGTTGGTACTTCATTTTTAATGAATTACAATGTCGTTAATACAATAACACTATATATTGTACGTATATACGCACAAGGCGCAACGAGTGGTTTTAAACGTAAATTAAACACGAAATTCATACAGAGCCCACGGAATCAACGACTACTATATAATATATTATGTATTTAAGAGTTTAAGTATTTCGTACATTTACACCGCACCATTAGCCCAAGAACGTCTATTAATCTATCAAAAATAACGCGAATATACGATTAACCTACACGATAATATAATGTTTGTAATACATTCAGTTTAGGTAAGTATATATATTGAAAGTACCATATAATATATTTATTAATAGTGCTATAAATTAAAAAACAATTTTGAAACACATGTACGCGCTAATGTAAATAATAAAGTGATGCATAATCCACTGTACGTATTATGATGGTTATTATTGTTTCGTAATGTACAAGAAAAAAAACGTCCCCGCGGGTCCTAAAGTGCTCAGAAAATTGATGCTGTATACGAAAGAATAATAATTATTTTACAAAACGTATAGGTTAATAGTAGAATTTATAAATAATATTAACTAATTATGTGTTAAATTGCAGAATGACTTTGAAATGTATATAAAAAGTTAATATACCTACCTACTTTTATTATTATCGTTTTTTTTTTTTTTACTGAACCCTTCAATAAAATTCTTAATAATTATCTTGTCCTATTCGTAGATTTTATGATGATATTTTTGTAATTCCCATAAAATTCGCTAAGTCCAATTTTAAAATTCCTCACCACGCCGTGTTTCTGATTTATATAGGTATGCCTACCAGCTTACTTTTATTAAACAGTATTTCTAGCATAAACAAAATAATATGTCCCTCTCTTAGGTCTCAAACATCCATTGTCGTGCACTGCTGCTATTGTTGTTTCTATAATATGACATAGGTACCTGATAACATGTTCACAGCTCACATATACGCGCCTAGAATATTTTGTTATAGAGTAAGGGGATAAACTTATATTATATTTAAAAAAAATTGAAAACTACATACGCATCTTTTATAAACGTCACTGAACACCTGTCACCTACAGTAACAGCTAGTACCTACCTTTATGTCTATTGACCATATTACATAATATATTTATATAAACTCGTATTTAACAAGAGGTCGTTTTGAACGAAACGCTTATTCAAACACTAACTTTACTATTGATAATATGTGCAAATTCATTTTAACATTAGTTAGGTAGTTTAGTAGTTATTAAGTCTTGAAGTCGTTCGAAATCGATATGACTTTATTTTTGTATACACTGTACATTACATATTTACATTTAACATTATATATTTATACTAGGTACAGAATATAATACTATATTATCTAATGCTGAGATGATTTCAATCCGGTTTTCGCAGTAAAAACATTACAAATATTATACATTTAAATCAATTCTCCTTGACGGTATAATAATACCCGTATTTTAGTTAGGTACTTTTTTAATGTTACTTTGTTTGGAGTGTATTAATATAAGTGCAATTAACTTTAGTGCTCTGCAGCCTTCGACTATAATTGTATTATATTTCATACAAGAACAGTGGAATATCTTAAAAAAAAGCAAAAACTAAAATATGTTCTCCGTCATTTATTGTAATACGGTACCATTAAATATTATAAGAATTATGATTTATGATATATATATTATATACATTAATACATTATACAGTCGAGAAGGCGATCGTTTTACTTATTGTGAGTAAAATAATGATAGTAATTATAATAATAATAATACGATTGTTCATAAAATAATAATTGTGACCTTATATAATATAAATTCTAGTCTTTAAATTTTGTACAGAGAAAATTCAGTTGGAGAAATTGTTTAAAACTGTTAATAAAACTAGTGCATCATATATAGCCTGTATACCTCGTAGTTCAGCCATGCCCAACATAATCCACTTTTACCTTGAACTATATACATTATACACACACCGGGTCTATTAATTATTGTATACCGTTTTCGGTACAATTTAGCCGACGAGATTGGTTTACGTACCTCTATAGGTACGGTACACACTCCCCGTATAATTTATATAATTATTTTTGTCGTCGTCGGATAACAATAAATTGTGTTAAGGTTTTATAAGCTTCAAGAGCTATAAGCATATACCCACATTTCACGCGGTAAAAATAAAAAAAAGCGAAAGTAATAAGAAATAATAATTATTGTTCGACTGTACTTATCGTACCTAGCGTATTAAGGGTTTTCGCAATGATGTTAAACGTTATACATGTTCGATATTTTTCTTGTACGTACTGAGATCCAAAGTAGAATTTTCGGGTCCTGTGGATAATATTACTATCATGAGTAAAATCAAGCGTCTCTAGATTTAATACGCCATCTCCCCTAGTGGTTTGATAGTGTACGGATGCATGGAGGGACGAATATATTCGATCTACAGTCAGACTGAGTCAGACAATGTATCATTGTATACCATATAACCTCATATAATTTAAAATTTGGCATGCCGGAAGGGTGGTCGTAGTCGGTAATCTTGGACAAATTTTAGAATCCAAAATACATAACTATCTGAGACAAACATTTGTGGACATTTAAGAAAATATTGAATTTTTTTTAAGAACGACCGCTTTGAAGTTTAACGGATGGCCTCGTTTGGCACTGATGTATATGGATAGGCTATAGAAATGACAAATTACATAATTATTATATATTATCTATATATAAAAAAAATTGATTCGACGCGCGTTTTTTATTCTTAATTAATGTCCGAAACGAAATGTTTACACAGTACTCAATTAAATATAATGTTATATATACCTAGGTATATTATTATTTATTCAATTAGAGTAAAAGTGTTTACAACAGTTAGTATGCTACACTTGGATTTTTTTTTATCGAACATCTTATGTATCTATAATTGGTATAGTTTCCAATACTGATTCTGCGTATATATAAATGTATATTGTATATAATTGAATAATTTCTCTATTTCGCCTTCATAAAAGAAGGTCGAGGAAGGTTGGGACCGAATCGTACTATTAACTTCTAAGCATTGTAAAACTTACAACCTTTTAAGAATTTGAAATTGGATTGTGCAACTATATTACAAATATTATCAGCTTCAATAATAATTAAATATTTTTAAAAAATCTTAACGTGAACTCAAAAAAAAAAACCAAATTTTGAAAGTAATTAAATATGTATACGATTTTACCCCATAGGTGGGTAAAACCGTATTAGTCTTAGAGCAATACCATATTATAGATGGTTTTATGATTAGAAATAGTAGTCATGGGTGGAACTATAGTCTACCAAAACGGGAGGGGAGGTTATCACTTCGGCGTCTGATAAAAGGAGGGAGTTGGATGAGCTCATACCTAAGCTTTATAGCTTACATACAACGGCGGAGACAACAATTAAATAACATAACGGGTAACCTAACCACTTGCCCTTAAAGGTGTGATACTCCCCTTAATACCAAATAGTGCTTCGGTATATTTCAGATTCCAATAATTTTGAAGCTTGTTTCCGCGAAATCCTAATTTTACCATACTAAAATTTAATATGGTTTTGCCCCAGAATATAGGTGATTTCAAAGTAACGTTAATAAAGTAAAAAGTATAAACAATATTTCTCCAAATTATATTATTAAGTAATCTGTACTTCCTTTTTCGTAATTTGACAACATTTTTTTAACATCAAACAAAATGAAATATAAAATTTTGAATAGTAATATATGAAAAAAAAAATAGTGATAACATATATTTTTTGATAATAGGAATTTGAGAGGGAATTTATTACAAATGAGATTGATGGTTATCTATAACAATAAACATATACTCATGGATAAATAACCATCAATATTTTTTTTTCTTTCTTGACTCAACGTTCTGAAAACCTTATAATACGGTTTTGCCTCTAGTACGGAACTACCCCGCCTTCCCCTACAGTATCCCACATCTCACGTTACAGTTTAGGGCACTATATATTATATAATACTAACAGAAGAGTCACCAAACGCTGAAACGAAAATATAAAAATAATTAACATAGATACATAGGTACTTATAGTACCTATTTCATTATAATAAATTGACCTCACACACTTTGAAGGAGGTATAGTAATATAGCATACATGCATTCAACAATTTTCTCTGTTACAAAATGCATTTTCTGCCATATGTGTCATTCTGTAATTTCCATGACATTTCCACTTACCAACTAAAACCGAAAAAAAAAACATATAATTTTAAGTGCGTTATTTTATAATTTTTTTTTCAACAAAGATTTTAATAGGTATACTCATACTCTATACTTTGTGTCTATTGTGTTCGTGTAATATTGGTTAATCAGAACAACTGTTGCGAATTGTCTGACTTATTAGTTATTTATATATATTTAGGTAATAGTATAGTATTATATCTCATTATCTTAGTATATGGGAAATAGGATTTTAAAAACATGAGTTCACAACATTACTAGGTACTTGATATTAAAAAAAACACGGTGACAATATAACATTTTATATTCATCACATATATAATAATATACTATGGGTTATAATAGTCTACACTATATACACACAACTATACACAAGTACACAACACATGGATGGACTGCCATATATAACTAACGATCAAAATGCGCGAATATCATCAACACATGCTGGATTGATCATCCCTCAGTGAATATTTTAAGAAAAACTTCAACATTTTGATTTTTTTTATTTTCGTTTATCTATTACATCATTCAAAATGTAGTAATAAATAATAAACACTGCTAGTAACGAATATTCGGTTTTTAGCGTGTATGAGAGGCAGCGTGTGTAACCATAATAATATAACCTATAGGTAAATATATAATATAACAACGAAGACAACGACGACAATCTCTCGGTCGTCTGCTTCTCAACCGCCTCCGGGTCATAGCAACCCGTATATAATAATATATAAACATCATCTCGTATAGAAATCCGGAATCAATTAAAACATATACTTAGATCTATATAGTATATACTATACGTATTACCTATAGTATACATCAATAATAACACAAAATAGCAATATAATGGGCTGCAATAGCACCACCAAGGACAAGCGTCAACAAAATGCACAACAGAGGCAGGAAAACGCGACAAAAAGAACAACCACGATTGGAAATAATAATAATAATATGTAGGTATACCGTACGTCTATACTTACACACGTGTGGAATTTTGACGAAATAATTTCATGAAAAGTCGTCAGATCGTGGGAAACGACGTGCGTTGTCGACCACAGTGTAACATTGCCCGATTGGTGGCGAAACGGGGAAAAAGTAAAAAAATATATACAGTTGCGTGCACGACACTAAAATGTTTTGGAATAGTATAACATCGCGTGTGAACTATTATTTTTATTGTCATCATGATTATAAGGTAGTCATCATTAACATTGTCACTATTATAACATGGGACTTTCGGTACAATCGAGTACAAAAATAGTACAAACGATAACTATATAAGTTATATTCCAAAATGTTAAAGTATAATGCCAGTTAAAAAGATTTGCGTCATCGATAAAGTTTCTATAGTTGAGTATTATTCGACTCTCGTCTTATACAATACATGCAGTTGAATTGTAGATAATTCAAAGTTGTATGCCTCTAAGTCTATATAATTTGGTTAATTGTTATACTTTTACTATAGTACCTATATATAAACGTTTACAAAAATATCATATAATTTTTTATCAACCTGACGTACAAAATAAACACAAAAAAGATTATCTTACTATAATATTATAATACCTAAATATACCTTATACTTTATATGGTGCATTTAAGAATGTCCACTGAGAAAAGTTGTAACTTCAAAAAGCACCTAACTTAAAAATAGTGTCATACTTTGTTGATCAATATTTATATATTAGTTTAATTTTTATCGTAACCCATCCAGCCTTGGACCAACATAATAAATAGTATAATTACAGTGATGTTGTAATCTCAGTTTAGGTTATAATTATTATTATTTATATTAATACTATTTAGTATTTACTAGGTACGATAGATATGTAGGTATTACCGTAATACTATTACACACAATGAAACCAGAAATATTGGGATATCTACTATTCTAAGATCCAAACAATCAATTGCCACGAGCATGCTGGACGAGAGAACTAAATATTTTTTGTGCAGCTAGACAGTGAAGCGATGTATATATATTATTATAGATTAGGTTAGGATAGGTTAGGGACAATTTATAACGAGCAATAGTAAAAGTATGGATTGTAAATTTCATAATATCAACGTACCACGTACGTCTGTGAGCCATTGCATTTGCAGCCTGATTGGTATATGTTTCGAAACACATAATAAAGGTTGCGCGAAACGAAATATCATCAAATTTTGTGTATACAATTTATTAGATACCAAATAAAGAACTATTATTCGCATTTCATGGAGACCCTCCCTTCCACGGATAACTTACTGTCCGTACGATTTACGTGCTAGTTTATTTATGCCATCGTCCGTTTATACTTTATAAGTTATGTACTCGCACGGGGCAGGTAACAATGAGAGACGATCGAAACAATTTCCGTTTCTACTCTGTCGCGGTCATCGTCGTCTCTTATCGGACCCAACACACGTCAGACCGCATGTTTAACCGTAAGCCGCGTGCGCCGTTGACATCTATGCCACCGCGACGTTTGTCGAAGGAGAAACTGCTGCACCAGGCGGGTGTAGGTACGTAGGTATATCGCATAATATATATGGGCACTTGTAATAATTTTCTGAATAAAACACGGGTGTAGCGGCGTTTGTCATTTAAATGTGGAAACAAAACCAAAACAGATAATATAATATTATTGTAAGCCGAGTACGTACAATAGATGCATCATATTATACCTGTATACTGTATAGTATATATTATTATATACAAACAGATGAGAGGATCTCGCGGTGGTCGCTTTTGTTATCGCCCCGAATGGTGTATGTGTGTAAGTTTCTTTAATATACAATAATAATAGTTGCATGCGTATTTGTGAGTACATGCAAAGAGAGAAAGAGAGAGAGCGTGAGAGAGGGTCATATTATTATTATATACATCAATTATTATTAGGTACTACTACTATCACGATTATTAGTTATTACTTATACTATTATAGTATTATGCTATTTCAACTGTATATACGTGTTACACTATTATGCTATTGTACGACAGACGTTCGGGTGTAGGTATAATATTGCGACATAACGATACTGTGTTATTACGGCGGCGTAACGGTATATGTTTAATGTGCTGCGAACCTATTATGTCTAGGCGCGTTGTTTTGTCTGATAAATTTGGGTACCTATGGGTATAATATCTGTTACTTGTTAGGTATAATATCTACGCAAAAATTACCAAGCTACAAGCCCCGTGCCAATTACAATATTATTATAATATGTGTAACGCTATTACTTCAAAATCGAGGACCAGACGTAAAACGAATCGACGAGGGTCTCGTGTACACGGTTGCATACATTTTGATATTTTGTTACTGTTGTCCGCGAGTGAAATGGTCTTATACTCCCCGTCACACAGTGGTTAGTAATGTTGTCTGCGAGTGTTCTTATAATAAGCGATTTTTCTCATTTATTCCGTTTTCTGCGTAATACACTGTGCAGTCGCTTGAACGTATACCATGGCAGAGGTGTATGTGTGTGGAAAATTAATCAAAGAGAGCGAAAAAAAATTTAATTAAAATTCCGATTGATATCCGCGACTAACGAAGGGGTTATTGGCGGTCGACGAAGGTCACGTCAAAAAGCGGTAGGTACCTGTATTACGTATGCGTGTATAAATTGGCAACCGACGTCAGTCCACAGCGTTGATGTATACAGAGATATATTTGGATTTTCGACAGAGAAAAATGCACACACACATATGCCAATATAATAATGACACAGACACGGATAGGTAACTATTATTGAAATGCACTTTTATTGCGATCCGCGATTTAGCTGCGAATAACCTCCGTAGTATATCCATATAAGAATATATTACACATCGCGTCATTACAGCATTATTTCAGCTGCACTGCTACTGCGATCTACTTCTTATCTACTGCTAGCCCTTCATGTCTTCGAACGGCTGCCGGTTTTATTTTGTTTATTTTTTAGTTTTCCCGCTTCATGTTACATATATTTACTGAAATGCATATCGATTTTTCACGTACAATAGTGGAATATGTAATTTATATAATCATATACTAAGGACTAGAATTCTACATATAGTTTCGTGGAACATAAAAGATTGTAACTTTGACGTGTAGGTGACATATTCTTTCCAAATATTATATTAAATAAGATATTTTCAAACGTTCAAATTTAACACTATAATTTACATATATTGGCTATACCTACCATATATATTATACTATATTATATACCCGTGACAAGAGTTTGCAGTATGCCAGTATATAATATATAATCGAATAAACTTTCAAAACGCAGGTTTTTCGTACGCCCATAATACGTGTATCACTATTATGTACGTTTATTTATGGTGAGAATATTATTATTTATTTGAAAATTTTATGTATATACAATATATTATACGTAAACATTGGGTTCGCCTGTATTATCAAGGCATCGACCATTATGACGAGAAGCACGTCCTACCCATCTTCGAAGCAATCTCACTTAATATAATATACTCAATTTGGGTTTGAAACCACTCCTATAAATAACATAATTTTCGAGCCAAAATTGGATGAATATTCCATTAACACGATATGATCACTTCTTGTCTTCGCTGGTTAAATCTATATTATTATATTATAATGTAATATACCTGCTAAAGTGCTAATATACAGTTAATACCTGAACGTTTTTTTCACGCCCTAATATAACACACAGTCATTATTCAAACGGTAAAAATAGTGTATTCTTTCATTTGCGGATATGACACACGCATGTCATATGGTCGTGCCTATTGGTAGGTAAGTATGTTGTTATGATTAAGTTCAGAATGACACTCCATATCGAAAATAATTATTAGTTTATTATTATTAGTATAACATTATACATTGTACAAAACAAAACGTAAACTACTTGTTACCATGGATACAAGTTATATTTTACTTGTTAGTTGTTACTTGTTACCGTGTTAGTATCATTCATATTATAGCAATAACTGATGAGTATACCCTCAGTATTCAATTAACAATAATTTAACATTCCCCCGCTCGCACATGCACAACATGTTGATTTTTTCGGCACACTATTGCGGAAACTGCATCAATTTCACGAGGTAAAGTTTTGTTTTTAAAATGTGGTCTATACTGAGTACCTAAAAAATTACAAAATTTGCCTACTTGAGTATTCGCGACAATTCAACTACTGCAGTCCGCAAGGTTGAACTTATTATATTATACAGATAATATTATATTTATTGTAAGCACTATTGCCACTATTGCAGTTACCTATACCACAATATTTTGTGGTTATACAACAAATTAAAGCATATCGCTTACACCGTTGCGCCAATGACTGAATGACATATATACCTGCGGTATACCTACAATCCGACTTAAATAATACAAATATTATTATACATTGATATTATTATCATTCGTATTATCTCACCGTGAATAATGTTCTAAATTACGTTATGTGTAGTTACGGAGAGATAGTATAAATGTATATAAACAATATACGGTGCAAGGACAAGCGCGGAGAAAATATAGAAATAAGAGAGAAGGGAAGGAAAAAAATAATTTTTCCAGTTACAAAAAAAAATACAGAAGGCGAAAAAACCAAACGTCGAAAGTGTATCTAATACCTATATATATTTTTATATATACCAGGCAAAATACGTCAGATCTGTCACAAGTGCATTCAATATTATATATTATTATTATTATTATCATTGTTGTTGTTATTGTTATATTGTTAATAATATACACTGTTCTGGCGTCGTCCTGTACAATATACTAACAACATGGGAGCAGGCGCGTGAATGTCCAAAAACCTCATTTTCCCGATATGTGATTATTAAATAAATAGGTATATTTTTGTTTGTACATTTAAGTATTTAACCTTTGTGGAATAGGAATGTATGCATAATATATTACAAATACGATAATAATATCCAAAAGGCGTAAAATGCGATTTTGCTTTGCAGATTTACGGAGGAATAATGATAAAAAAAAATGCGGTAATCCCGATTGGAAATCGTCCAATTATTATGTAAATTTACGACGACATCGAACAACAGTTATTAAAATAACGTTTCTGTCGTCTGTCTTTTATCTATTGTATGTTTAATGTAGGTACATACTAGGTACATATTATGTTGAATATGATAAATATCCACGAAAATATAAGACATTTTTCTCATCATTTACCAACTTAATACTATGTATATGATTATTAGGATCGTTTTTATATTTTCCGCTGTAGTATACAATATTATAATATCATTAATAATATTAACGAGCAATGGCGCACCCAGAGGGGAGAGCTTTGGGGCTGAAGCCCCCCCCCCCCCAAAAAAAATATATTTGTTACATTAAATTACATATTATAACATATCGTCACAAATATTGTAGACGTTATAAGATACCTATACATAAATAGTACAATTAGTACGTGATAAGGATGTACTTATACATATGTGTAAAAATTGTTTACTTGTGTGTAAGGACTAAGGAAAGTAAGAACATTTTTAAGCCCTCCCCAAAACAAAAATCCTGGGTGCGCGCTTGTGTACGAGTATATTATTCATTTATCGTATATTGACTATTGTTAGTATAATAATGTTATTTAAGTAGTCTTTATATTCATAACAAAACGTAAAATAAAAAAGTTTCAACAAAGCTTCACTTTGTATTAATTTACTTAAATAAGTACATAAATATACTATATATATAGTATTGTGTACTCACATACAAACATAAAGTATAAGTATTAAGTACCTACATATTCATTTTTCGAGTGATAGTTTAAAGCAAATTACGAGTACTATTAAGTTGGGGAGACCGGAGCAAGTTGATTACCGGGACAAGTTGACGATTATTCAATTTGACTATTTGAGTATTGAGTTAGATATACTTGACACAATAATTATATAATATCTATTATCCAACATGTTTTTATTCAACAGTTATTTTTACGTGTTTGAAAAATTTTGTTTTCACACTTTAAAGTTTATTTTAATTTTATTAATTTGTATTAATTATTGTTACGTTTTTTTTTTAAATATTAACAGGTAAATTAAATAAATATATGAAACTAATTATAAGATTTATGCGTGTGTCAACTTGCCCGATCAATGAACTAGTTGGTTTGTTTCTTTTTTTTTAGTTTTTCTTTGCAAATTAGTCATTACAAATTACTAATATTAAGATAATAATTTTTATTTATTATGTAAGCACCTAGCTTCCATGTTAGTAAACTTTTGGTGTGATTTGAGCGTTAAGGCATAAAGAAAGTGTAAAAAGTAAGACAACTATCCCCGGTCTCCCCAATATATAATTAGCTCTTAGTATATTACCTATACCGACTGGAGACGACGATTTCACGTTTGCACTATTTAAATATGAAATTATTTAAAAATAATTATAACGATTAAAACCGAAAAATTCTTATAATATTCAATGTATTAGTCTTAGTCTGTACCTACTGTATATACCTTATACACTGGTTATATATCGACGAATCAAATACCAATAACCTGCACGGCTGCACGTTTAACGACGAGGTTGAAGACCCCGAATCTGGTTGCTGTGGCTCAATTGATCAAATTAGATTTTCGAACTAGTTTTACTCAAATTAAAATATTAGTCATCACAGACCGTCTTGGCAGCGAATGACCTTTCGACCGTTCTGATTCTTAATACACTTCAATAGAATATGACAAGGACGAGGAACACAAGAAAAACCGTTCGTTTCGGGTTGACTGGCGTTGGAAAAAACGCGGTGACACGACTGGGAAGCAGCTGTAGTGTAAGTACGCTGAACGACACACGCATAGGAGTCACTGCGACATAGTAAACTAATACCCGTCGTTGTACCTAGTCTTATAGAATATTATGTATAAATATAATATTATGTATATTCACCGCTGCACGTCTCGCGCAGACCGTCTTATCTGACAACGGGAATCGATGAAAAAATATACATATTCATATATATATATATATAATATTTATATTCCTTCTAGATTTCGTCAACGACACACATATCGTTTGCCGGTCGGACCCGACCCGCGTTCGTGAAGCAACACGACACATTGATAAGGACCTAGGCCTGGCGGATGATTTATAACATATTATAATATTATGGCGAATATCCCGAAAGGAGTTGCATAACGTCAGCGGTTATCGCACGTATACAAAACTACTCACCGAGAATCGTTCATTAATATTGCGCGCACACGCCACACGCACACGCACTCGTACAGTCGTACACACATGAACGCTGTCCGTTGGCCGCACTCCAAGGGTCACATTGCAGGCAGCGGGTGGAGACCGGTCCGAGGAGGAACGCATCGTCGGTACGCGACCCGTCGCGCGTTGAGTACGCGGATGTCATAATAATGTAAAAAACTAAAAAAATCTCCCGATCGTCGCGTAATATATCGTATACCGCTGCAGATACCGGACGGGAGGTTCGCCTAATAACCGGACTATATGGGAGAAAAAAGAAACCCGAAAACCTGCAGCGAGTGACCCAAGGTCGTTGTCGATTCACCGGTTTTTAATAATGTCATTATAATATCGCACCGCAGTATTTTATAATATAATATTATTGTATTAAATAGACGCGGGACCTAATTTTTTCCACGGTTGTTCACTGTTACAGTTTTGTATTTTGCAATTAGACGAAATCCCAATAGAAGATTTTTAAATCGTTTTACCAACAAGACACCATTATAATATAGGGTAATTACTCATTAACGCGCTCTATTACTTCAACGGTGTTATTGCGTTATTCAATTATATTTATTTTTCAGATCCAACGATTCTAGATTCCCATTTTATTATACCGCGTCGATTCATAATACGATAATTCACCACGGATATTTTCCACTATTTGAGCGATTTATGGTCAAAACTATAATGAACGTTACTCGTTAAAGAATCATTATTACGATCTCCACTCACCCATCAGCTAGCACTCTTTTTGTTACTTCTTAATTGTATTCCAATGTCCATGAAAATACTGTTGAATTATTCTTAACAGTCAACCATTCGATATTTAACTTACGTGATTCAGCTTGAAATAAGAATAAATTATAACTACACAAGTAAAATATCGAATTGGTTACTCTTTAATGAACAGTAATAAAATAGAATTATAACATAAAGTATTTTCTACACACAAAATGATAGCTTTTAATTTATAATTATATCATAATAGGTATAAAATGTAAATCTGAAAAATTTAAATACAAATTATGAATTACCACGAATCAAAAATATAAGGTAAAAATATTTATTTATTATTATAATAATGTCTATTTTTAATGAAATAGTGGTTGTAGTCATAACTCATGATTGTATTTTATGATTCAATTCAAATATATTTCAAATACGCAAACAGCATGTATAAGAGTAAAATATCTGTATTGTATTCAAATTGCCTATACTATTACCCCTTATATTCATAATTTATTTTACATTAAATTTGGAATTTTGTATTAAGTTTAATAAAATACTCTACATTTTTTCCAAAGTTCTCAATTTTTAATTTAAATTTTAATGCAAATAAAAATAATTTTTTCCAAAAATCTAAAGATCGAATCAACATTTAAAGGATGATATTACAATATATTTGATTATGCTTATGTATGATAATATTATCATTTATCATGTTACGAATAAAACTTTTCTTTATTTGATGATTAAAACTTATTTTATGTGTGTGTGTGTATGCTTTATATAGTGTAGGATATTCATATTTATTATCTCATATAATATTGTACGGAGGTTACGTAAATAATATAAATATATTGTTTTATTACCAAATATATTCTAGTTCACCGCATAGTTTGTTGACAAACCGAGAAAAATATATAGAATAAAAAGAAACATTTCTGTCGCAAAGTTTTGCAACAGTGTTAAAGACTATAATATCATTGCGATTTCTGAGGAAAGTTTGCCCGTCGTCAGGTCCAGCACGAGTGACCTCCTACACGATTCGATGACTAATATTATTGTTATATCGTAGCAGATATCTGGAAATCCCCGAAACACTGGTTGAAACGGGTTTCGCAATCCTGTGTATAATAATTTATACATTATAGATATAATAATTGAAAAGAGTGCTGTTATAACTTATAACTTATAACGCTTTTCCCTGTACAAACGATCGATACGAACGACATTGGCCACAGTTTAATATATATTGTACACTTATATTTGTATAGGAATGCGCAAAAAATCCGTACACCTAATTTCCTGTTTCCTTGCTTATTATGACTAAACGTGGTACGCCGGAACCTAAATAATATTGTAATGATGTACTCACTGTTGAGACATTTTATCGATAACATAGAGCAATGTCAAAAAATGCATTTCGTTTTACATACTACGTTACTAGGAAAGTCAGAAAACCAATTAAACTGTAAAATCACTGCTAGCGCACAGGTTAGCAGCATACAATAACATTAACTTGAGGTACTTATATGAAATGTAATATTTTAGTAGGTATTTGACAAATACACAAATATAGCAATTAATACGGACAATTTTACCGCATAAACTTTAAAATAATACCTTAACCAATCCCCACCCGGGCATGATAGATACCCACGGGTGCCCACTAAAAAATCTGCCAGAACTACACACACGTGTTACACCTACAGTTCCCTCCCCTACAAACAAAAACAAACAGCTAATGGCCATAGTTGCCGGGCTTCACGATCAATAAAAAAAAAAAATACCTTAACCTTATACAAGAATACAAGAAACCTTATACTATAATACAAGAATGAATTATAATATAGTATTTTTTTTCTCAAATTGGACGTAAAAAAATATTTCAAATCTCGATACAGTTGATGCAGTGTATTCAATTTTCGAGAAGTTAGTGCGTATTACGCGTCTAAAGCAATAGCTTGGATTAATGGGAAACCAAACCGTAGTAGTATATTCTAGTATATTCAAACGATTTACTCATAAAGTAAAATAATAAGTATAAAAAAGAATCTTTGAAATAAAATTAAGATGCTTGATAGTTGATTTCAATAATATTGCTCACACGAAAAACTTGTGTATACTAATTGGTCGACGGTAAATAATAACGAAAAAATAAATAATAATTTTAAAGAAATTTCGTTAGGAAACTAACGACGCGTTAAGTGCCACTGAGCCGTGTCCCGTTGAGAAAATACTAAACACATAGGGCGAGAGAGAGAGATAAAAAAGAAAATTGAACTATATTACGTATTTACGTCCACAAAAACGTCGCGATGGCCGATGCTATAGTTTTGCGTCGACAATAGATGATTGAATCGCATTCAAAATACGATGGCACAAACAATAAACGCCGGCGGCGTTAGAGATAGCTATTGTTGGCTTCCATAATTTATTATCGTGAGCGTCGAGATTCGATTGAGCAATGAAGATTAGCTGCTAATGGCTAAAGACGAGTAGACGACCCAAAATATTTGAATTGAATTCCTACATAATATATACGATTGTAAAAAATGTGTGTAACAAATGGATATCATTCTTTGAAAATGCACTACCTGCCTACGGTTTTCGTTCGTACTTTTATTTAAATTGGAAAAATACATTAAATTATTGTAATGAATAGTTTTTTAAGATTTAAGGGATTGCATGTTTCACAGTAATTCTACTGTATGTCTGTATTGTAACAAAAGTATAAATTGACTACCTATTTAATATTACTATACTAATATATTGTTATTTGTAAGTAATTGCACATTTAAGTCATTTAACACGAAAATGTAACGCGTATGTTAATGCAATAATAATGCATACATGTTGTTAATATATTATTATACCTACTTTAGACTCTATAGAGAGTACACATTTTTAATATACTATTACCTCTGAAACTAAATATTATTAACCTCCCCCCCACAAACATTTTGAAAATTCGCCACTGTGGCACTGTAAATATGTATTTTATACTTAACCTACGTTTATAAATGACAAAGTATTGAAGACGAACAACACATTATTACAAATGGTTCAGTCATCTAAGAGTACAAGTCCAAGGTGAAGGTAGTTAATGCAATTTATAAATTATAATGTACTATGTAGTGTTATTTTTAAATGTTTTTGTATAGTTAACTATAATAGTCACGTGGTAGTATCTTAATAGTCAATACACAATCCACGAAACAAATAAGATTTGTGCAATAATCACACACGTTCCTAACAAAACACGGTGCGGTGGCAAATGTCTATAACAATAACAGTGAAAATGTCACGCCGTACGTGACAGCCATTGGCAGCAACACCATATAGGTTGCTGCCGATTAATCGATTTTTAAACAGTTTATATATACTAATTCCAATTGAGTGTCAAAAATGTTATCGATTAGTCTTACACGAGCCTTACAAAAATGTATTTTCAAAAAAAAAAAATTAAATAAATATCATATAATATAAAATATAATATTACGGCTTGTTCTATTTGCTAGATTTATTTTTGTCCAGCGTAACATTGTGCAAGTCACTCGTCACGCGCCTTTAATCTGGACCGTATAGTCGCGGAAAGAAACGTTACACTTATAAATAATAATAATAATATATTGTGTTTCCTTGTCAGAAAAATATAATAATATAGTAAAACATGAAATAAAAAACAGAAAAAATGCTCGGATAAACGTTTTTTTTTTTTTTGACGTGTTCGTTGTGTATATAGCAATTAAAAACGTGGTGAAAATCTTGCATATTTTTATCTTTCTGCCGTTGCTACGAATAGAAAGCAAACGGTTTTTAATTATCGTGGTAACGATGATGATGATGATAACAATAAGTCCGCCTACGCGTGTTTGCGTTGTCTGCGTAATTCGGGGTAATTAAAGAAAAAAACCGTCTCTAGTCTCTCTACACTCCCGCGGACCGGAACATCTGCGGTGTCGGAGCGCACGTGCAGCAGCAGGTGCCCAACTCCCAAAACATTGCTCAAAACGATGGACCTAACTGATGATATTATTATCTATATATTTTAGAAAACTCGAAACGTCTGAAACGATAACATTGACGCGTACATTGTCTTGGCGTATAGTACATTCAATGTACCTATTTTAATACTTTTTTTTTATCGCCATCGGTTGGTTTTGAAACAAAAAAAAAATTGATTTCATCTAATAGGTATATTATAATATTTAGTTGTTTACATTTGAACAACAATCGAACGAAAAAACATTCGATGTGTTTTTGTGCATTAAACTATATCATAATCTCGATCATAATAGTATGGCCATACAAAAAAATTCTGTCAACAATAATAATTTTCTACACATATAGACGTTTGGTTAAACTTAAGAATTTCCATTGGTTTTTTTTTTTTTTTGCTGTAATTATAAAGACACCTTCCATCAATTTTAGCAATTATCGTGTTTAATTACCACACATACATACCACGCACATAGGTACATAACATATAGTATTAATATCGTCACAATTCAACGTTAATTTTTATTCAATAATCAGTGAATATTTGAATCATAACTTTAAAACATACAGGTGACGTTCGATACACACGATTTATATGCAACAGTAATATGAAACGCGAACTTAATGATTATATAATATTTCACGTACACTATTTTCTGTTGTTCTAAAACGAAATATAGGTTATAGGGACGACAATATTTGTAAGATTACAGAAAAATGTGTTAGTCCCTATCGCCGATTTTTGATGATTTGCAGTTTTAATACATTCAACCGATGTAAACATAATATAGGTAGGTAACTGTTCTTTTTTTTAAATCCTGTCAGAAGAAATGTCTTATTGTATAGTATTGGTTTTTATGAAAATCAGATAGTAGTGTTTCTGTCATTTGTGACGACCGTGATTTCTCGAATTTTCCTATGAGTATTTAATGCGAAAAGCGTGCAATCTCAATAAATCGCACTTATACTAAAAGCAGATAACAGCAATCACACGCGATGAATCAAATTGTAACACGAATTCTCTAACAAATGCAGTTCACATAAACGACTTTTATAACTTTATAAGAATAAAAAAAAATTTCACGTGGTTTATATGTACAATAAAGTTACCCAGAATTGGCAAAATTCCTATCTATGTATGGGATAAACGTTTGTGCATCGTACATTCATACGTAAGGAAAATAAATATTACATACTACGCGAGATTCTAAACGCAATAAAAAAAAATGTGTCACGTTCAACATTATTGTATTTCAAAATAAATAGTACTATCGTAGGTACTTATATTACTTATATTACGTTATATTTATTTTTCTCATAAACAAATTTTATTTTATAGTGTTAATTAATCTATAGCAATGGGTAGAACATAATGGAAATAGTATTAAAACTGATTTTGTTTGTATCAGTATAAAAATTAAAAATGGTGGTATACAAATTTCCACGGCTCTATAGTTGAAATGAAAAAATTGTTATCGTGTTAATTTATAAAAAAAAATAAGCTCCAAAACCTCAAAAGTTTGAATTTTATAAAAGCTAGGAGTGAGGACATGTGTAATCGAGAAATAGTAGAATACGTATATACACAAACAATTTCTTAAGTATAAGAAAAATATATCGACACAAATATCGATCATATAGGTAATACATAGATAAACTGAAAACAATACCATCATAATGTATTTCAAAATTTAATCATATGTAATAATTTGTATATTATTGTCTCGCGAGCAAGACATACATCGCATCATATTATGGCGATTAAATATACCTAAGCGTTAACGTATATATTATAACGCGCGGAAACGACAAAACACCATAATATAATTAACAGATAGAGGCATGGTTTAAAGAAATCTAAAACGACTCACCTCCTGTCCCTGACGCGTTTTTGGGTGCCGTTCGTGCCCCTGATGGTCCTATACAGTGACATCATATTGTCGCGGCCCGGACGTCGCACTGCACGGCGCTGCGGGTGGGTATAATAACAGTGTACGCGTTGCACCGGTCGGCGGCGAAAACGATAGTAATGATAATCGAGGAGCAGAAGATTCCACGATCCGTCCGTTGGGTGGACTGCTGTCGACGCGGAGTCCTTTCCCTTTCGCACGATATGGGCGTATTAGCTAGATACTATATTATGGTTATATTATGACGATTAACTGCGGTAACAAATAATACCAACACCGCACACGGCACAAACGACGGCTCGACGTAAGCACAATATTATGTTTGTGAATATATTTTATCAAACACTTTAAATGTTGGACGAAAGTACGGTATAAAATGAGTAAGTACTCAGTGTCCGGCGCAAACCACCGAATAACCACGGTTGATAAGATGCACGCGCGGGGATTGTCGATGATAAACGAGACGTAGGTAATAATGATTACGTTTCAAAAATTATGTCGATTGCGCGGGTGGTATCGAACGTTGCTGTCGTTGTCGTCGTCGTCGTCGTCGTCAGCGGCGGACGGTCCGACGTTAATTATCACACTACTCGCGCGACACGATCGCGTTTTCTCTTTCGCGTGCTCGCACCCGTGCCGCCCCTCTCCGCCGTTACACGACGGTCGCATCCACCGCCATCCGTTAGCTGAGGATGTCGTCGTCCTCGCAGAACACCCCCCCAATGGTCGTCATCAGCATGATATGTAACTGGTGGTATCTATTACGATATTTTTATTATTATTACTGTAATAATATTATGTGTCAATTCTTGTGAGGTTAAGGTGGCCCAGTGCGTTGATCAGCGTATGTGTTTTTAATATTTATATTAGGCATACCTATATGTTATCGATGTAAAATGTTTTTGTTTTCTGACAATTTCCTAATTAGCTATATGAGAATAATATACTAATAGTACCTATAATAATATAATTTTACAATCGTTATCCCTATCTTATATTATATTGGTCAAAATTTATTGGAGAAACAAGACTTCAAAGTGTTTGACTGTTCATCTATAATACCTACTCATTCCCTAATATATTTTATAATATTATGTTTATTTTAGATTTATTGAGATCCGGTAGATATTATAGCAACGTATAACGGAAAAGGATCAGAGGATGCGTAGTGACACTATAGGGTCAAACACTGAATGTTATAGATTATGGAGAATAATATAGTTTCCTAAAATTGGAAACAATTACCTATATTAAAAGAACAATAGTCAACATTTTTTGAAACGGAATGTATAAGGTCAGTACTCAGTGGTCACCCTATAGTTTATAGTGGGTAATAGGTATATGAGTAAAGGGTGATTTTAATTTGACAAAAGACGTTGTTATCATCACGGCACAACACTCCTTAAAAATACTCCTCTTGTTTTCATATACTCCTTGTACATAAAAACAACATCTAAACACCTGAACTCATAATATGGTCATTAAGTATTCTATAAAAATCTACTGTCTATTATTGGATCTAAAGGAAATCCGTAAAGCAGATAGATAATTACTATAGGTACTCACATTAATAATTTGTAAATATAATTTACAAAACAACGATAAATGATAATCTACAACACAATACAATATAATATTATAACCCATACTTAAAATTATAAAATATATTTTATATTATAGCTATTATATTACACTAAAAATCATCATTCCGTGCTGGCGCGTATTACGTTACCTACTATATTTTACCCCGAGGGTTTACAACTTTACATGCATTTAAGAAACCTATATTATAATATAATATATGTTATAATATGTACCTATACACATACCTATTAAGCCTGTAATTACATATTAAATAACAGCCGCGGCAAATATGTTTATCCCTACTGGGAACCTGTGAATAATATAGGTCATATAGGTGACCATAACATCGTCTTACCTTGACACGCCATCCGGCACACAATAATCCACGGGAAACAGTTTCGTCTGACCGGATATATAGGTGATGACTAACGATATTCGTTTGCCCGCGAAATGTCGTCGCATTGTATAATATTACACAGTACACGCACGCAATCGCGGAAACGAATAATTGAACGAAAAACGTGAAATAAACGGATTGATCGAGAATTGGACAGCGACAAGAAAACGGTCGGCAAACGGCCACGGCGGTGAACGACCTTTTTTTTTTATAAGACTACCATAGACCAGCTTATACCCTATAAGTTATAGTTAAAAGGCGGGTTTCCAGTTTCCACTGAACACGTTCGCGTAAATCCTTTCCAGTGATTGGTTGGTCAGGTAAGGTTACCACGCATTAACCACCATACCGTGTTGCTGAACATTTTGTTAGAAAGATATCATAGATATATTAATATGTATAGGAAAGAATTAATAAAGTATACTTTAAGAAAATTCATAAAAAAGAAAAAACTATATATCATGGAATAATAAGCAAATGTTGGTTATGGTCACGTTGTAGTTTATCTACATCGTGGATAATAATATGTCACAGCTGATATTTATTTTGATTATTATTAGTATAGATATATATTGTGAGATATGGTGATCAATAGAAAATGATTTGTTCTTCTATGATATCTTCTTTTATGCTATATCTCCTTCTAACAAGTTGGATTCAGTACCTCTCTTTCTACTGGCAGTCCATTTCTTTGTAGGTCTATACATATATTTGTAAATTGTATTAGGTATATTTAACATAAACATTTTTTATTAGTTTTCATTTTAACCGATATTTGTGAAAACAGTCATAGATCACGTAACTTTTGGATTCAAATCGTATGCCGTGTGATAACATTTTTCTAATGGGTCGTTGGCAACCATACTATTTTAAACCGTGTTACAACTCAACTTTTAAACCATATTGATAATCGGTTACCTGCAGTTGCAACTACAATAACAACGCCCTCGCATGACACGACACACGACGTAGCTGTGCCGCCTGTGCATCTGACTTTAAGTTCTATGAAAACTGCAGACGAATGGAAAATATCGTGGTTACCCGCTCACAAGTGCTGTGGTCTACAACGTGGACCGCAGTCGCGCGTATGTTTAAAACTTCCCTGGAATTCGCCAACGGTCTCGCGCGCCCCGAAAGTTGCCGCCAAAACATGGAAATCACCATTACTGAGGTACAGTGGCGTATTTTCAATTTTTTTGTGGAGGGGTCTCAAGGATAAGTAATAGTGTATAATATTATAAAAATGCATATGAGTAGAGTTCGCGACTAATATTGTTGAACAAAAATGATTAAAACATGCAGTCGTAAATAGTGTTCGACTTGGAAAAATTAAAGTAGGGGGACTCTGTTTACTTTTTATAAAAGATCATCCCCAGCACTTGTTAAACGTTACTTACCCCTCTTTAAATCATATAACAGATATTTATAAATAATCAATTAAAAAAAAAAAATACAAGTTAATATAAGACATAGGTAATAATGATGAAGCGTCCCGACCATTCCCTTTAAAAATAAGGAGTACGCTAAAATGTCTGAAAATTTAGTTGGTGTACTCCGTCCTGCTGCATCCACCCCAAATCTCTTAAATATATGCATCTAAATTTTGATATTACTTTCAAAAAATGCATAAAACATATAATAATTTGAAATAAAAACTCAAAAATAAGTAGGTTCACAAGGTAAATACATAAACGGTAATAAAAATAATGTATACATGAGTTTACTAATTCGAATATAATATATTGATTCCCATATGGACATTATTGCATGTTTTAGGCATTTTTAAACTATCGTGAGATAAAACAACTTAATTTTTGTACTAACTGACACCACAGTTGCTGTACTCTAAAAACATATCAAAGTTATCTATTGATTATTATAATATCCAATAGGTACCTACTATAATTGATAATAAACACGAAATAGTTTCATATTGTTATATTCTGTGGTAGTTTATAGTATCGTGATTTTAAATAAGTTCTATTATTTAATATAAACACTACATATCACAACAGATAGAATAAAAATCATTACAATTGAACCTTCAATCAAATAAAATATAAGATATTATCAAATAATTAAAGGAAACTAAATGCTACAACTTGATTAAGACCAAGAACAGATATGATATAAAAATTATTTTTCTTTTATTAGAATAAAAAGGCATTTGCCTTCAAATCCAAGCCCTACTTATTAATTACCTATTAGCATTTATAATCAATGATATTAATAATTTTATCCAAATTCACGTAGGGACACAGAGAAACAGATAAAAGTTCTTACTCGAAAGCCAACAGTGATATAATTAGTCCCTATACTATAGTCAAATATAATCACAATTAATACTATTCCTAAGTTTTCCAAATGCTGGTTAGTTAAATGGATCATCCTGTAACTGTACCTTATATATACTAAAAAATGGATGTCTTTCTGTAATTCTGTCTGTCTGTTTGTTAGCTATAGACAATAACTACTGGACCGTTTTGAATAAGATTATATCATTAGATTCCATGATAATCGAAGGGTGTTTATAGCGTATTTAGTCAACCCCTATGGATAGCTGAAGCAGTGGTGATCAAATTGAAGGCATGAAGGGGATAGATTCCCCCCATAACCCTTTTCCAATGTTTAAGATCTGATAACCATAAATTATGGTTTTACTAGTCAAATAGTACATGTTAAAAAACCAGCGATATCCCCCACTGTTAATATCATTTGATCGCCACATAGATCACATCAATTTAGTTTTCGGCTCACGGAAAAACAATATTTTCTTTTGTTTTTTTTTTCAATTGTTGACATTGGTTACATATTATGTATACTAGCTGTCCCATAAAAACAAATTTTAACACGAACAACGCCGGGCGAAACAATTTGAATAATATATATTATATATAGGTATATACAATATAAATGTTTAGTCATATAATATAGGTAGGTATTAAGATTTGTGTACTGAAGAAAATTTGTTGTGAAAACATCGAATCGGTAATTCTTATTTTAGATTCATATAACTAATGATTACTGAATACTCACTGACTATAAGCATACATAATGAAAAAAAATTGTTCGGGCATTATTCCAATATTTAAATAGTTATTGCATAATAAAAATGATATCTAAATTATCTCAGTTTAATGTTTAATTTGGAGTTTGTACCACCGTCCAGAAATACTTTCTGTAGAATTGCGTAAATTATATTATCCTGTCTAATATTATATTTTTGTTATGCATGTTGGAATGATACACAAACATATAAAACAATACCAACAATAAACACGGAAAAAATCAATTAAATGTAATACTATATAAACACAATTTTATATTGTATCAGTAACCTATACTAACTTTTACTTTTACTAATTTAAATATTTAATGATTACAATTTCAAATATAGTTTCTACCTACTTACCTATATTATAATGTTAAACTGTTATGTATTTAGGCTTAAAATGTAAATAAATTCTACCTACAAAATCTTAAATATCTTTCAAATTCTAACAAACTTAGTCTATGCTTCGTATAAAAATGTTTAATCCTGCATCTTCTATGTCTATCTATACATAATACAGTTAAACTTTCCATAACAGACACCTCAAAATAATGGGCCTTTTATTGGGAACAAACTCCAAACTGAACCTTCTGAATAGCGGACACCTCCGAATAACGAACCGACTTTTCAGTGACCGAGAGTGTCCGGTATATGTGGTTTCACTGTATCCATATTAAACAAATGAATGTACGTATGGGGCTTTTAGACATGGAAACTACTGAAACCAATTGGCACCGCATTTTGCACACATATTTCTTGAGGCTTGGGAAGTGTTCATAACTTCATTTTTATCCCTCATGGGTTGTCACTGTGTGGCACATACAGAAATATCAGGATATTATTTTACAGGATCACGAAAATTGAATGTTTTATTTGCTTATATACAATGTTAGCATTGGTTACAGAAGTAAAATAGACTTATATGCTATAATATATTATTATATATACATAAATTATCTAATGTATATTTGTAGCTTACATACTCAATAACTACATGACCAATTTTAACAAAAATATCAAAGATTGTTCTTAGATATCTGATTTATCTGAATTAGTTCATAAAGCGAGGTATACCGACGCTGGATTTGCCCGTAAAATAGACATAGTACACTAAAACAGAGATAGCGCCGTATTTCATATTTTTTCATTTTTTATTTTGATATTGGACATAGTTGAGTTATACGGCTGGTTATATAATAATTGTTATGTATTAAGTAAACTAACTACAATTTTTTTCAGGAAACGCCTAACCTAACGAAAAGATTTTTAATTTCTCAATAAAAACTTTACACAATGTTTGATATTTGATTAAACCAGAATTTCATTACAGTGTCAATGTAAACTTAAAATAAGTAAGCGTGTATATAATGTATTAACATAAAATCATGTTTCAATGAGTTTAATGTAAAAATAATATAGTTACATGAGAAGTGAAATTATTGATCTGTGATTCTAAAAATCCGTAACATTTAGCACTTAGTACCTATACCGAAATTACTAAGTATAAAATAAAATTAAATGAATTTTCTAATAGGAAAGTGAATCTAGTTGGTACTTTGGGGGGATCAAAAGTAAAAATTTCCCAGTAGTTTTCAAAAGCGACGTGAAAAACAAAAGAAAAATTAAGGGAAAACGGGAATTTTTACGCAAAATCTATTTTCGAGAAAATCGATTTTGGTTTTTGGTGTAACTCTAAAACAAATGACCGTAGAGACATGAAATTTCGACTGAATGTTTATAATTGCATTTCCTATACACCATAACATTTTCCAAATATTTTGACTTATTTTGAGCTGTTTACGGACAATGTCAATTTCCATTTTTTTTTTAGATTTTTTTTCTATAAATATCAATAAAATTTTATCTGTTGAGTAAAAAAGCTTGAAAATTTAATAGAAGGCTCCTAGGTTATTGTTTCAAAGGCAGATGAAAAAAATTCACAGTTTTTATTTATAAGCATTTAAAGTTCAAATTTTGACAAAATACGGAAAAATCACGAAAATTAGCAAATTATTTTGAGATGAGAATTCATAAAAATTATTCTTTTTAAATCTAAGATAAAATAATCTACAAGAAACTTAAATTAAATTTTTATGAGCATCTGAAATTTATATTTTTACAACATTTGATATTCACTCGATTTCTCATGTAACGATTTTGCTATTTTGTTGTTATTCAAAAACGAATAACTGTAGATACATGAACATTTTACTGAATGTTTATATTTTCATTTTCTATACACCATACAATTTTGAAAATATTATGAGTCTTTTTGAACTTTTTACGAACATTGCCAGTTTTCAATTTTTTTAGTTTTTTTTTTTATAAATATCAATAAAATTTTATTTGTTTGGTAAAAAGCGTGAAAATTTAATGCAAGGCTCCTGATATAGGTATTAGTTGAAAAATATTAAAAATACATATAATTTTTTTTTATAAGCATTTAAAGTTCAAATTTTGAACAACATTTATCAAATTTATTAATTATTTTGTAGTTAAAAATGTATAAAATGTTTAACTTTTGTGGCTAAGGATTGAAAATTTAAAACAAGGCTCCACGTAAATAGGTTATATATAAATTACTTTATTCACAATAATATCATCAAATATACTTGGTAATATCATAGGGTGACTGACCGTTTTCGCTCAGAATCGTTTTTCTTATACAATGATATTATATCATTGAATTCAAATTTAACACCATCCATTACAATGACCCACTTGTAACCTACTGTATAGCAGAGCGACATCCACTTACCCACCTTTTTTATTATTTTTTCTTAAATTTTTATTGAACCTGTTTTTATAATAATTTACTATTCAGTATACAGAAATTAATATCTATTAGAATCTAAGGGAAGTTTTTTCAATTACCAGAACATATTATTACCAAGCTATTTCAATAAAATTAGGTATATCCTAGTGTTATCAATATTAAAATATCATTTATTTATTTATATTATTTTTGTATCTATATATCAATTATTTTAATGAATTCTGATTTAAAAAATCTATAAATGTCGACAACGATTAAACGGTTAAATATTTTTTAGTACCTAGTTAATTATTTTATTATATTTCTTTAGGTATGGTCTGTCTCTAATACCATAAAATGTTAAAATATAAATGCATTTATATTTTGTTTGAATAATAGCGTTACAATTTTTTTTATTAATAGCGAAACGGGAGCGATTTTTTATAGAAGACATGCTCTACAGAATCTCTGATAGGCGGTATTATGTCATGATGAAATATTGGATAATATATAAATACAAAATAATAATAAATGTATTACAAAAATCATACGCTTAGTGATTTTAAAATCCAAGTTAAATATTATATTAAGGTGAAACTCGAAAACGTTTAAAATATTGTACCAATTCCTTCCCGTTTGAAAATTTTAAATTGTTAAGAAATACAAATAACAATTGCACATTAACAAATATATTAAATTTGGTTGCTTAATGCTTTAGTTACTGACTACTGTTAATTAGAAAAATAAATATAACAATTAGGGATTTTATTAGATTTTCAATCATAATAAGACGAACTTGGTTGCAAACTTTCTATTTTCAACTGAACCTTGAACGTGACCTAGAAAACCTGTTTTCTCACATGCATAAATATTTTATCGTTTAGTAAACGATTAATGCACAATATTATAAAATACCAAATGTAAGTTAATATATATTCAAGTGGGCTGTAATTGATAGATATTTACAGTTTAGTTGATGTAACCTCGACACAAATCAAAATCATAAAAACAATTTTCTGGAAAATATTTTCTCATAGTATCGTATTTTTAACCCGAACAAACAAATATTGTTTATCATTTTCCTTATGAATTTATATAAAATTATAGTCCTCACTCCTCAGCATTACTAAAAACACCATAATATATTATAATTACCTATATTATATGCATACCAAAATTAAAATGTCTAACAATATATATAATTTACCTATATAAAGCCATAAACTATATTCTCACTAGGACATTGTTATCCAAGAGTCATGTTAATTGAGTATAAATAAATCATAAATGTACATACAAATTGAAGGGAACCTAAAATACTCGTTTATATATGCTGTCGAATAATATTTTCTCACTATAATAGGTACGTATCTTATATTATAGGTATATACTATATGAAAAATTAGGTATATAATATCATTAATAATATTTAAAATTAATGTTTAGGTTCTATACACAACATTGTTTACAGCGTGAGTTTTCTATTGTGATGTATAACAATC